>NC_057804.1:466620824-466644276 GCF_018294505.1 Triticum aestivum
ACGGGTGGTTGAACAGTAGCCGGTGGAGTAGTGCGCGGTGGAGGCTGGATGAATAGGATCCCGTGGAGGCTGGAGGAGGTCGACGGTAGCCCGTGGAGGCTGGAGGAGGTCGACTGTGGAGATGAACAGTATCTCGTGGAGTCCCGTTTTGCGGTACGCCACACCCCTCCCGATGAACAGGACCCCCGTTTCGATCGTAACGCTCCAACACAAGTTCGTTTCGTCCATTTTGCGGTAGACCACACCCCTCCCAATCAACAGGACCCCCGTTTCGACCGTAGGAGGTCCGTTTCCTCCATTTTGCGGTACGCTAGACCCCTCCCGATGAAAAGGATCCCGTTTCAAACGTGGCCGGTCGAACACAAGGCCGTTTCCTCCGTTCTGTGGTACGCCAGGCCTCATTTCCATCGCCTGTTCCGTCCAAGCCCTCCCGATGAACACGACGATGCATTCCGTTTCGACCCAGCCGGTTGGCTCCCCATGAACACGACGACGACGCTGTTTCTCCGTTCCAACCCAGCCATGTACACGAGCCCTGGCCGTACGTATGTGCGAGTAGGCGTTCGAGACCCCGCCCGTATGTACACATACGTGGCCGTATTTTCTTTCTTGCACACTGGCCACTGTATGTACATGTACATGCTACGTGCGCGCCTCTACTACGACACGTACGGTCCTCTACTATGACACGTGCGCACCTCTACTACGACATGTGCGCGCCTCTACATCCACCAGTATATACGTACACGTTCGCGACCAGAATGACAACACTACGTATGCTTCGACCAGGTGGGTCCCGACTATTAGGCACTTCCTTGCGTGCGAAGATGTAGCTGGTGGGTCCCAGCAGTCAGGGGGCCGAATCGTTTTTTTTCCGGAGGCAGTTCCTTGTGTGCAAAGATGTAGCTGGTGGGTCCCAACAGTCATGGGGGCGAATCGTTTTTTTCGGGCGCACTTCCTTATGTGCAAAGATGTAGCTGGTGGGTCCCAGCAGTCAGGGGGGAAACATTTTTTTCGTGAAATACGATGGCCCGTCCGGTGCGTCCCTGCTGTCAGGTGGAGGAATCATTATTTTCCGCGTAATAAGGAGGCAATTCCTTGCTGCGGTCGTGGACCCAGCTATCAGCCTCTCCACGTACAGTCCACGTCCGATGGAAGTAGTTCCTTGACCAGTTGACCACACCGCACCGAGAGCACCAGGGCGGTGGACGACGGCGAGGCTAGGAAGGGGACGACGTGGAGCCGGGGAAGATGCGGCAGTGGATGCCCATGCATAGAGGAGTATGAGGGTTCACTCGTTCGGCTGCGGTGTGAGGCTGCCGTCGCTGTAGAATAACAGGGGGTGTGGGTGAGTAGAGGGATGGCCTGGCCAGTGGTGGGAGTAGTAGGGGGCGGTGAGGCCTCCGCGGCGTCACAGCCGGCCACTGGCGGCAGGAGCATGCGGCACGACCAGTGCTGCTTTGGGTGGATGGAGCAAGAAGACCAGAGATTGAAGAAGCACTACGGCCGTTGGATGGACATCGTACGGTCATTGGAGCTAGAATCGTTCATATATTGACTAAAGTTGACAAAGGCCTCCGTCCCAGTCAACTTAGTAGGCCCACAAGTCAGCCTCCCACCTAGGTGGGTCCCAGCTAGCAGGGGGGTATTCATTTTTTTGTGCGTAATAAGGAGGCACTTCCGGTGGGTCCAAGCTGACAGCGGGGGGAATGTTTTTTTCCGCGAAATACAGTGGCCTATCTGGTGGGTCCCAGTAGTCAGGGGAAACATTTTTTCGTGAAATATTGGTGGCCCGTCCGGTGGGTCCCTGCTGTCAGGTGGAGGAATAATTATTTTCCACGTAATAAGGAGGCACTTCCTTGCGGCTGCCGTGGACCCAGCTGTCAGCCTCTCCACATACAATACTCTTCCGATGGAAGTCGGTCGTTGACCACATTGACCACTCCACGCTGAGAGCACCACGACGATGGACGAGGCGAGGCCTAGGAAGGGGACGATGCGGAGCCGGGGAAGACGCGGTAGTGGAAGCCCGCGCGGAGAGGAGTACTAGGGTTCACCGGTTTGGCTGCGGTGTGAGGCTGGCGTCGTCGCAGAATAACATGGGGTGTGGGTGAGTAGAGGGATGCCCTGGCTAGCGGTGGGAGTAGTAGGGGGCGCTGAGGCCTGCGCGGCAGCACAGTCAGCCACGGGAGGCGGGAGTAGGCGGTCCCGCCGGCGCTGCTTTGGCGGCTGGAGCAAGAAGATCAGAGATTGAAGAAACACGACGGCCGTTGGATTGACATCCGACGGTTACGTCTGCTAGAATCATTTGTTGACATATATAATAACTAAAAAAATCTTGCATACGCGTCAACTAAACAGGCCCACAAGTCAAACCACTCCCTCTTTTTTTAATAATTTATATATAGCTCATGGCAAATTCTTATGCAATTTATTGCAGTCGCTTTTTTTGGTTGGCAGGGCCAATTTCGCATATTTCTGTTAGTTCCAAACTATTTTTAATACTGAAATGTCGAGCCAGATTTAAAATACTTTGAAGATATATTTAAATTAGGTTAATGCCCAGTGAAATAGGAATCTGAACATGTGAAAAAATTCAGAAATTATAAAGTAATTGCCAATTTGTCATCTGTTTTTATATTTACAACCCATTTCATATTACTTTCAAGATTTACAGATGTCTTGAAAGAGTTGCAGCCCATCAGGGCGTAGAAAAATAAGTAGGCCTGGATTGGGTATTCTTCAGAAAAAATAAACTAGGCTCATTTTCACAAAGAAAAAATAGCTGGGCTGGTCACATGGTGAACATAAAAAATAAGCCTGGGCTAGACGGGCCACAACCCAGTTCAAACCCTGATCTGTCTCAACAATAACAAAAAAATACTGCTCGAGCAGCTACGTCTCAGGTGTCAGCCGATCTTGTTCTGTTCTCTTGTCTATTGACTATATACGCTCACAATGTCGTGGGTCCTAGATGTCAGGAAAACACTAGGAGGAAGCATTTTATTTTTCCATATGCTGACGTGGTGGCCCCCTACTGTCATCCTCTCCACGTACTTCTGTCGATTCCTGTTGTTTGTTGACCATGCTAACAACACGAGAGGGCGGTGTCGCGAAGAGCGCATCAAAGCGCGCGAAGGACGTCGACGTTAACGATTTAGGAGACGATGGGGCGGTGATGCGTGCGCTGAGGCGCAGCCAGCCGTGGGAGGCGGAAGCAGGCGGCCCCGCTGGCGCTGGTTTGGTTTTGGCGGCTGGAGGAAGACAGGACTGAAGAAACACGACAGACTGTAAAAGCAGCAGGAGTACTTAACAACCTTAACTGAAACCAGCAGAGGCACTTAACAACCAAAGCTGAAAGCAGTATGAGTACTTATACAGGTTCAACCGTACAAAGCACGCCTCGAACAGTGCTAATTTGCCTACAGTTAACCAAGGGTGAGGCCGCCAAGCCCCGAGATAAGGCCCAGGCTCCACCCCGCACATCCACAACCTTCTGAAAGCGGCTTCATCTCGCAATGTGGTCAATAAACAGGATATTCGCTTTAGAGCCATGGAAAAGCATGAACATAATCTTCTGTGCTATTCTCCAAGATGGATGAGCCTTCATTATTTGAGACCACCCATGAATAAGTATATTTTCACCTCCAAGGGGAATTGAGTAGGTCGACATAAACATCATGTTGTGACCAAGCGCAAGTCTGACCCGACCATGGCCAGGCATCTGTATAGGAACAATAGAACTGGGCAGTATCTGTTTCAAGAAGATCACAGCTGTAAAACTGTGTATAAGCAATAGTTTATGAACAACATATATAACAGAAAACAACTCGTACCATAAGTTTCTCGACACAGTTGGACCTGTTCAACGAGTGCAGCAGTGGCACACATATCCCACGTGGCCTTCCACCATTGAAACGCCCCACAAGGACCTCAAGATGATCAATAAAGTGTAGGAACTTGTGGATGTCGACCCAGTCAACTTCAGTGCCATCAGTAACAGCCTAGTTATTATAGAATAACAAACGAGCAGCCTGCTTAACTCTGAAAAAACCTACACGTGCCACCAATTGTAAGAAAATATTAGTTAGAAGTAGCATCTTCGTGAGTTATTCGTTGATACTTCTAAAGTTAAATTGTGATTAATTACACAGAATAGGTGGATTAAGAAGTAACCGAGGCAACAAGCAAGAACAAGATACAAAACTAACATGGATGAACAATTGGAACGACGTCGGGGTGGAAGATCGCAGTGAAGATGAGACTAGGTTCTGCTATTTCCATCAACATTCATGCGCCAACTTTCAGTCCGTAACACTTGAGAAAGTTTATCCAAGTTCGGCCATAAAAAATGCAGCGATCTTCTTGGTTCATGAACCCAACTCGGAACTTATATCCATGGCTTGTCTTCACTGTGACCATTAAACTAGTGTATTTAGTTATGGCAAGGCCGAGCATCTTGAGTACATGTGTTCTGGCAGAGCAAATAATACACTGCAGGAAAAATAATATGAGAACACAATGTATTCCCTATCCAAATCTAGAAACAACTTCCTCCTTCATGTCAGTGTTAACCATCGTACTAGTAGTACCTTTTATCAAAATATAGCAATCAAAATTTCCAAATTAGTCGACAACATGTTCAAAAAAAAACCCACCCTCCCGGATAGAAAAGAGGATTCTAGGAACATACTGTGCGTGTTTTAAAATCTTGTGTTAGGATGAGAAGGAACAAGTGTGGCGTCTCAGCGAGGGCACAGAAACCTGTAGGGTACTCGCACTTTGGGCACTGTAAATGAAACACACCAGATTCAGTAGGATGAAAAATGCATCAACGGCGGCGGCTGCCATCCTCGGATTACCTACAACCAAGGGACTTGGATTTATCGGGGATGGATGAAGAATTCGTACCTGGTTCTCCATGAGAAAACCCTATGCAATCGCTGAGAGGGGTTTTTCTCTGAACAAGCAGACGAGGGAGAAGGGGATTCAGGCCCAGTGAAATATTGCCGCTTCGTCCGTCCAGCTTACTGCTAAAGCTGGAAGGGGGGGTTGTGATTTGATGGCTCATTGGGCATTACTTCGGCGCTACGACCGGGGTGTGTCTACCATGCAGTTGTGCACTCTAATTTGTGCATATGGCACGTGGACGCCGTTGCCGGTTGCCCCACATATCAGCGAAAGGAAGTAGAAAGATAGGAGTAACTAGTTACACATAAATATATTTTTGACAGAGAGATACTCCCTCTGTAAAGAAATATACAAATCTTTTATATCACACCTTTATACATAAGAAAAATGAAGGGGAATATATATAACATATATAATTATAAAAAACAAAGTTGTTTTTAACACAGTATAGGCGAGTTGGTGATGATGGTGTGCCTGCCATCCTGCAATATAGGCCGTCTGATTTATATCTGACGGATAGGAAGGAAACTATGGAAATTTTGCAGAAAGGTACCCACACACCTCTCCACATTTGCAAATAAGGCCTTCCCTCATTCATCCTTTTCTCTCACAAGATAAAATACTCATACAAATGCATCTTGATGTTACGTGCAACGCACGGGCATTATGGGGGTTTAGCTTTTTTTATGGGGGTTCAACTGAGAATATAATACTCAGACAGGCTCACGGTTCTGAACTTTGGGCCGCAGGCCCACCCTGCATGTTTGGGGGCCCATGTGTTCTACCTCAGCGCTTTTCATATTGCAAGCGATCGGTACGGTGCTGGTTTTAGATGTTGTCGCAAGGCGAATACACAAAATTGAATAAAGCACGGCAGCTGCTGGAATGAAATCAAACGACAGTTCCTAACCAGCAATCAGAGTTGCAATTTTATCAACGATATACCAAGTGATAAATAATACTGTCGTACTACTTATACACACATGACACTTGTTTCACCATGCCAGATTATTACATCAAAATCTCTCGGAGGATAGATCAGTTCGGCAGTTGCGTGCTGCTACTGAAGAATTTCAAAGTTGATTTGGACCAGCTCTCCTTGTCTAGAAAGTTCGATTTTGACATCATCCCCTACCGCAAGATATGATTTAGATTTGAACCTTGACCATCCTTTAGCATCAATCATCATGCGACCATCCTTTGTACTTACGGTATATTGAGTAGGCTCATTCACACCAAGGCTGCGCATGGTAAGAGAAACTTGGCCGCGGTCGCCCGGATTGTTGAATGACTCCCTCGTTGCTCTAGGAATTCTCTGTTTGCAAACAAGAAGACATACCCAAACAGTTAGATTAACACAGTGAATCATGTGAAACAACATGGAAAGCAAAAAGAATGAAGCACTTAGGCGGCCAATGCTTACCAAGAAGGTGGACATGTCGGTTTTTGTAAGGACTTTGGTATATGAAGTGCGAACTGCAGCCTAGTATGTTGCCGGTGCAACTGCACGGGCTAGAGCAGATGCAAGTGCAAGTGTTGGTGCAGGTGCCAAAGCCGGTACTGCTGCCGAAGATGGTGCTCCTTGTAGAGCTGGTGCTGGTGTCGGAGCAGGTGCCGGTGTCGATGCTCGATCCTCTGGTAGATCAGACTGATCCGCTGACGCGGTCGGTGCCCAATCCTCAGCTGGATCAGACCGAGGTGCTGCCGCTGTCAGTGCTAGAGCAACTACCGGTGCTCGATCCGTTGCTGAAGGTGGTACCGATGTGCGAGATAGCGGCGATAGTGTCTGGTCTGCTATGATCAGCTTTCTAACTTGACTAGGATCCGTGACCGTGATCCGTTTTTTTCTTCATTTCTTTTAAATGCGAGAAGGACTAATTGTGGCGTTTTTGTTAAACCAAACTGCAATTCATCATAGGGATTCATCTTGTACTCAGACAACAGACTGATCCAATTTTTTCCAGTAATATAAGTGATGGACAGTGCCTTCGTTACTGACACGACATAAGAAGTGAAACCTGCAAAAATAGCCATTGTAGAGCAAACCAAACGGTTTATTCTGTGATGAATGCCACATGGCAAAATCTGCATCGTAAAATTGCAAGAAAAGAAAGAAAACATGACATTAAATCAATAAGATTTAGACAGTAAATCAATAAGATTTACTTTATGTGACATGAGTGAATCCTTACCAGGAAATCACTATGTTGAAGTACTAAACAGAAGATTGATCGTCCAACTACAAGTGGCATGCAGGAGCCCCGCATACTCCCACAAGCAGGACAGTCCAAAGGTCGTGACAAATCGTATGGACCGAACATCCATGGGATTGGAAATCCTGGTGGGTGCGATAAACCCTGCAATGCATACAGATATTGGAGTGTAACCATAATTAATAAACCGTCCTCACAAAAAAGATGATCTGGATACTTCAAAATATACAGACTGAACTGAGTGGGCAGACATTAACATAGACCATTCTCAGGACTGACCACACACTAAAAGCGGCAGTACTAATAAACAATACAGGGTTCACAAACACAAATCAAGTACTGAATAATAGTACTTACTATAGATAAGCAAAGTTGCACTAATTAAACTCTGCAGACTATTTCTTGCTACCGACCTACGGGATGAACCCCACATAATTGACTAGGCCACATACTTCATGAGAAATGTCTACATGCACCATCACCATCTTGTTAACCTTGGAGAACCTAACAGAGTGGTCTTTCCACTCATAAACATGATGATGAAGACATGCCGCATCAGATTCGTTGGGAAGCTTTACAAGAACAACGGCCTTCATAATCGAAGGCACAACCAGGAATTTGTTGTGGTCAAGTACAGCCTCGAGAACACGGCTGAGAACAATGCTACAGGAAAACACTAGTTCAGGACACATGGCGAAAAGGACACATCAGCTGGATAGTTTAGTAGTAGAACTCATTATCAGGTCTTCCAGTTCACACGACATGACTTTGAGAACTTCATCTCCACCGCGGACCTGGTTCTAATTCAAACAGAAACCATATTTTATTACTACCTCCATTCAGAAATATAAGATGATTTTTGATATTATACTCCATATATGACTACATATACGCACAGAAATGAGTGAACAAAGACACTAGAACATGTCTTCAAAGGCATGAGAGCAGAGGGATTACTTGCAATATCCATAACACAAGTTACTGGGGCAAATATACCCTCTTCAAAGGTAGCATTGATGTTCATAAAGTACTACCTTCATCCCAAAATTGTTACACCCGTATCTAGACAAATCTAAGACAAGAAATTTGGGACAGAGGGAGTAGTTGAAAGTAATCTATAAGAAATCAGTGTCAACCTCTCACATGTTTTGGTCAAAAGAGGAATTTAGAACCTTCATTTGGCACACTAAAATCACATGCAAGATCACCCAGAAAGTTGTACTACCAGTAGTAGTACTGCGTGTTAGATGAAAAAACACGATCAAGATCGAGAAAAAGATCGTCAACAAGAGACATTACCTGTACTTGCTTAATGAGGGATCCCGGAGAGGGGGGCTTGGATAGGGCGATGGCTTTGAGCTTGTCTGCGGTAGTCTCGACGGGGTGCTTGTGCTTCTTTGTACCATGAGCCTCGAGAGTTTTGGCCAGAGCCATAAACATCACGTCGGCCGGTGCTCCAGCGTCCATCCAAGAGAGGAAGCTAAGAGAGAAGAGTGAAAGGAGGAACGAGATGAGGGAGAAGCGAAGCGAGTGGGGGTTTTCTTCAAGAGAGGAAGCTGAGAGAGAAGAGTGAAATGATGGTTGCTTCGTCCGTCCAACTTACTACTGGAAAGGAGGGGGTTTTGTGATTTGACGGCTCATTGGGCATTACTGCGGCGCTTCGATCGGGGTGGTCTACCGTCACTCTACTATGGAGTAATTTAGTGCATGGCTGGTGGACTCAGGTGCTGGCTGTCCCACACGTCGGCGAAAGTGAGCAATTTAGTGCATGGCTGGAGGAGGATCCGCACGGTAGAGCGTGTCCACTGTTTTTTTGAAGAAAAAAATGATTACAGCAAGCGTTTCCACTCTTACGATGGAGGAGTGCGAAACACGGCAGCCACTTGAAAATACACAATGCTCCTACTACTAGGCATGTGCAGTGGTTCATACGTCAGTACTACACAATCTTGTTGCTAGTGTAGTAAGATATGACGATAACAAATGATGTTGTGCGCATGTCAACTACTCCTATATGTAACATAGTACCGCTTTTTTGACTGTTCGGTCGAGAATGAACAGTGAGATCAATCTTAACAGAAGTAGGTCTACAGCGCACGGAGAGTACGGTGCTACAGTACTCCACGAAACATGAACCATATGAAGCACGAATAGTGTTAGGCAGGGTGTATGAAGGGTGCACGGGATGGGAGCAAAAGTTCCCTTCTCAACCCACTTTTGGGTGTTTGGCAGAGTACATGAAGGGTGCATGAGTCCACACTAGTAGGTTAACAATAATACACGAAGAGGAAATAACTATATTGAGATGAGAATGCAACCAAACACACCCACACGCTTTGTGCTACAGTGACTAATCTGCACCGTCTGAGTTTGATCCAACGGTCATGTTGCACCGAGACATGGACATGCCCATGCAGAGGGCACCTAAACACCACCGAAGTCCCTCTGCTTCTCAAGGCGCATGACATTGGTGATGCAGGGTGCAACCGCCCGCAGAGCCCGCTCCCGGTCGACGGGAGCCAGCTCGTCAAAGACGGCGTCCAATGGCACGAATGGATTCCGGTGACGGAGCCCTGAAAGGATTCACCCGGCAACTGCGACGACAGCCTGCAACCCCTCCTTGTCCAGCTCATCCCCCACCATCGCGTAGAGACGGCTCAGCTCCTCGGAGATATAGGTGAAGAAGGAGACCAGGTCAGGAAGCCGCAGCTCATTGAAGTCGACCGGGTGGTCGAACGGGTTTAGCCCAACGGGCGGCATCGTCGCACTGGCACGACGGTAGGCATCGTGCAGCCGCAACACGTGCGTGGCAACTTGGTTCACCAACAAGTGGCTGAGGCGATCCTGGACCTCGTCACGATCGGCCCGCTCGTGCTGCAGCCGGCTCCCCTGACGGCGTATCGTATCTCCCGCTTTCTGCAGCAATGCCGCCGACACCTCGAGCATCTTTGTGGTGGACGCCTGCCACTTTTGAAGCTCCGTGAACTCCCGCACATAACGGAGGAGCATGGATCTCCTCTCCTCCTTGAGCTCATGGAGCTCCACGTCCTTGGTCCTGAGCTCCGCATCCTTGGCATGGAGCTCCTGTGTCAGGCGCCTCACCTCGGACTCTGTGATCTGCTGTGCCACCATGGCACCAGGTAGAAGCAATGGGGATAGGAAGCAAAGGGGGCGAAACGGATGAAAGGCAATGCAATCTACGGGAAGGCAGAGGGAGCACTACAAAAAAAGACACATCCGTGACATTTTGGGCCGAACGATTTTTTTTCTGTCATACATATGACACTTCTATGATGATAATTGTCACAAAACCCGGTATCTGTGACACTCCAAAATTTTAATTTGGTTTTTATCAAAAAAACCTTGTGGTTTTTTTTTGAAAAGAGGCCATTTAAATTTTCTTTCAGAAAAACCTTCCTCTTAAAAACTTCCTTTGCTTTGGCAAGGATTTTATTTTTTTCAAACTTTGGTGTTTGAATCTTTTGAAACTTCTTCTCTGTTGGTTCCCTCTCAAATCTATTTTGGGAGTTTAATTTTTTTCTTTTAAAAAGAAACTCTATGAAAACTTGGGATTTTCATATCTTGAAAACCACCCATGACTTGGCATTTTTCCCATGTGGTGAAACCCCTCCAAAACCTCCCCTACTCCTTGTGATCAACCTAAGTTCTCTGTCCCAACTAATCCAAGCAAGTTTTGGATTTTATTCTAATTATTTTTTTCCTCTCAAATCATTTCTGAAAATTATTTGGAGCCTGAGTGATTTTCAAAGCAAGTACCCTTTTGCATTTGAGTTTTGACCTCAAACCAACTCTCCTGGATAGTCCTTTGTACCCACAACCCAGAACCATCTTGATCCACTCCTCCTCTTTTCAAATTTTTCAAAATTCAGTCTCTGCAAGTTTGGACCAGATTTGCCAAATTTGATGAAATTCATATCTACACTCCTCCAAAAATTCCACCAAAATTCAGGCAGCCTACTTGAGCAATGAGAAGCCACTCCACCAAAAATCAGCTCAAGGAAAAATCCCCAGAGGCCAAATTCATTCTGTCGAACACCTGAGCTGCACTGTTCCTTTGCAAGTTCAGAAAGTTCAGAGATTCAGTCGTTTTCCCTTTGTCAGACTCGGTCACGCGGCCACAGTGTGCCCTGGCGCGTTGCACGCAGCCTCTTCTCCCTGGCCAGCACCCCGCACGCACGCTTGGCCGATTCCTGGCGTCGGTAGCAACGAGCCTCGCCGGCGTTGGAAGCTTCTGCGGTGGCTGCACCTTCCGTGGCGGCCAACAAGGGCCCGAGCCCTCTCGCCACGCCACCCGGCGCCGCCCAACACCCCCTGGCTCTCCGCGTGTCCCTGCCATGCTAGCGCACGCCCGTGGCACCGTCGCCGTGGCCCGGCAAGCACGGAATGTGCTCCCTGCCGCCGACGGGCCGCGCCACCCCCGTTCCGTCGAGCTCGCCCATAGCACCAAATCCCAGCCCGTTTAGCACCTAAATGGAACCGGTGGACCTCAACGGCGATGCCCAAGCCCCTAATCCCACTGCCCAACCACAGCACCGCCGTAATCACTCGCCGGAGACCCCCGTTCACGGCAACCACCTCGGGCCGCCTATAAAAAGGGCCCCCGAGCTCACCCTCGTGCACGCATCATCACCACTCCTCACCAACGCCCCGCCAGGCCACTAGGAGGACCTCGAGGAGGTCTCCTCCCCCAACTCCGGCCGCCCCAATCCGCCTCGGCCTCCACCACGATTCGCTCCGGTGAGGCCATCTCCGGCGCCCAAACCCCGTCAATTACTCCCTCTAGCTACCAGGAGCCTAACCCCCTCCTTAATTTGATCTCTGCAGCCCTCTTCGACGAGTCCCTCGACCACCCGAGCCGCCGTCCGCTGGAGCAAAGCTCGCCGTCGACGTGGTACTCGCCAGCGACCACCACCACCACCAACCGACGCGGAATGGCGCCCTGAGCACGGAGGTACCCTCCGATCCCCCTGCCTCGCCGTGGATCGCCGCCGGCGACCACCGCGGCTCTCGGGCGCCGACGAGCTTTGTCTCCCCCCTTTTTTGAAAGTTCAAACCTGACGAGTGGGACCCCACCGTCAGCCTCTCTGCCCTCTCTATTGAATCGTTTTCTGGAAGCGCCTTAGGGCAAAATGCGTTTTCCCTTTGGGCTGGCGTAGTTTCTGCCGAAGCGTTTCTGTTTTTATAAGCTAGCCCCTGGAAACTTTCTGTTTCATTACAGATGAGTCCCTGGGAAAAAACCTTTATAACTTTTAATCAGAAAAGTATTTTTGATTGATTCTTTTTCTGTTCTCTTTAAAATTTTGTCTAGTTTTTTACCAGATTTATTTGAAAAATATTTGGAATACTTTTTGTGCACCCCTTGGTATTTACGATAGCGCATATATTTTCTTTATACCGTAGATACCGAAGGAGGTGACGGATCCGCGAACTTCACCGAGCTAGGCTCCGACTACTCTGAACCAGGAAAGCATGTTTGAACTTTTGATATGATGAGTGTCTTGGCATGTTTTGCATTTAGTTAGTTTCATGGCATGTTGAGGAGCATATCGATGAACGTTATTTTATGCAATATTGAGGTAAGTGAGTTCGATGATCCATAAGTGGATGGATGTGAGTATGAATGGCCATGTGTTGGCATGAGGATGGGTAAGATGGCAGTGTCGTAGCATGCCAGTCTTATGCCAGACTATGTGACTTCAGTGTCAAACCGTATCGGTCCAGTTCCTCTCATTTCCTTCCCTGTACTACCACATGTTTTCCGCAAGGAATATGGTTTAGTAAGTTGCAAACCGCTTTTCTGGTACACACCAAAAAGGAGAGGCCGTGATGATGGTTCCATGGCCCTGGATTAAAGGCAGTCATCCGGTCAGGGGGCATGGGTGTTTCCGGTTGGGACCGAGAGGGGGGCACCCCTTAGAGCGCGCGTATATAAATTTGATCCCATGCTATTCGAGATTGTGATCTCCCCGTCTCAAAAGTTTTTCTTGGACGATGTCTAGGATGATTCCTAGCATCGAGAGGTAGGATGGGTGTGTAATGGTTAGCTGTGTTTTCTTCCGAAATACCGTAAATGGAACTAGTCCTTCGTGACTACGGAAATCCGTTGGCTGTGGGAAAAATTTTGTACAAACTCTGCAGAGTCATATATTCCTCCAAATCATCTATTCCATGTCCTAGATCGATATTATCTTATCCTAATCAAATGTCAGTTTTGATGACAGAGACTCCGGTGATTCGCATGAGTGCTAATTCCGGTTAAATGATTATTCCTGTGGATGGACTAACCCATTTATTCTCATGAATTAAATGTTTATTATGAGTATTATTTACTTGTGAATAAAAGCCCTTTCTACGATGTCGCTCAGACATCTGACTGTGGCATTTCTTTTAAAGCCCTTTCTGTGATGTCGCCCCGACGTCCGACTGTGGCATTTCTTTTAAAGCCCTTTCTGTGATGTCGCCCCGACGTCCGACTGTGGCATTTCTTTTAAAGCCCTTTCTGTGATGTCGCCCCGACGTCCGACTATGGCATTTCTTTTAAAGCCCTTTCCGTGATGTCACCCCGACGTCCGACTGTGGTATTTCTTTTAAAGCCCTTTATGTGGTGTCGCTAAGACGCCCGACTGTGGCATCATTTCCTTATATGTATTTGTTCACCTTTTGAGGCGTCGCTTCAGACACCCGGTCGGTAGTTATTTATGTTTTGTTGGGATTTCAGGCGGACTACCGCCGTTTCCCTTTTACTTACCTTGTTATGCTAATTTTTTTAATGTACATTGGTGAATTATTCATGACGCATCCATGCATGCATTTGTTATATCTTACGTCCGAACTGTCTTGCGAGTACTTTCAAAGTACTCACTGGCTTGTTGATTTGGCCAGATGCTGACGAAGGCGATCTCATGGATGAAGAGTTTGACAGCGAGTCCGACACCTAGAGGAGTCCCAGTCAGTCTCGTGCGACCCTGGATTTGGTCACTGTTTTATATCCGCTTCCGCTACCAAATAAATTCATCGAGCCTCACCTCGACGCTCGATGAGATGACAAACTTAGAGTCTTGTATTTCTCTCCCCGCTGTGTTTCTCCACCACCGCCCTATCCTCGAGTCAGTAGTATGCCTCCACACCACTGTGTCATGTCCGCCATTATGTATAATTATTGGCGTGCTTGTAATAATTTGGTTGAGCAACCGTAGTTCGACCCTGTAATATATTTTATGCTACTGGCTTATTGTATCAAGAATCTGTCTACCAGTGAGGAGGATTCCTCTCATACTGGACTCAAAAGATTGGTTTCTCAATAAATATTTTTATTGGAAAACCGGTCGTGACAAGCTTGGTACCAGAGCCAGGCTGACTGTAGGAAGCCACTAGGTGCGATCGCTAATTGGTTATTAGCATGATAGAGCTAATTTATATTTTTTTTGCAATTGTAGTCATTTTCTGTCAGTCAGCATAAATTTATGATCTGACCATGCAGAATTTTAGCCTACTTTTGTAGATGGCCGACAACAGCTGCGAGTCTCAGACCTTCGCCAACGTACCCGATGGGTTCATCAAGCTTCTTTCCTTCATCGTTCAGGTCGCGATGGGGCCATCTGTGCGCCCAGTTTTCACACTCTGCCAGCACCGAGTCAATGACAGTCTCACCATGCACCAGGCCGCGGTGCAGTTCAAGGGAGGGCGTGGTGAGTTACGCCACTTCCGGTTCGTGGGAAGAGCCATGCCTACAGAGAGGCATGCTATGCAGATGGCAGCCCGCGAGGCGATAGCTCGTCTCAGGGATGTCCTCCCCGTGATGAAGACTCGTCGTTACCGCTATCTTCCATGCCATGTGCCTTACACCTGTCACTACGCATACTCCTGCCCCAGAGGAGAACGAGACGAGGCTTTTGAGATGCTCATTGAGTATCTCCGGGCCCTGGAGGCAGCCTTCGACAACCTGGTGGACGACTTCGTAGCTACCCGCATGGACTCAGTTCATGGCTGTGCTGCCAACAGGAGGGAGCTCCTACCCATCGCACTGCCACTGACTTTTGTCTCGTCATCAGCATCTTATACGCCTACTCGTCGCCTGCCTTCTACCGAAGAATTCAACCAAGTCATTGCACCCACTTCAGCGCGCACTGCACCACCCTTCGCGCCCACTCCTGTACGTGTTGCTCCGCCCCTGGCAACCGCTCCGTCCACTCTGCGCAACACTACACGTATGGAGCCCATTAGCGAGGAGGAAGTCGAGTCCCCAACCTCGCTACGCCTCGCCCTCGGCAGGGCAAAGGAGGTCGTCAACATCTCTGCCTGAGTACGCCTAGCTGCCATGTAATGTACCGCTTTGTAAGATATGTACATAGGTTGTGAGAAGTAGCCTGTTTGCGCATCATGTAGGATCTGGAGAAGTGCACTAGCCTAAATAACATGTCAGGATTTTGTACGCATGTCCTGAGTGATGTATTGTATAATTACCGCCCGCGTGTAAGATATGTAATGAGCAGTCCTTCTCCGTGCGCAAGTCGATTTGTTTTTCTTAAGTAAGCTGGGTTATTTAGTTTTATTTGCCAGCTTTATGCATTTTTTTGGAATTGTTTTTGCGACTCTTTCCGCTTTTCTTATGAGTTTTACAGAAAATATTTCCCCAGAGTGAAAAAAGTCTCGTCCTTGGACTCGCTCCATGCCAACTCCACCAGAGGAAAATTATGATGCACAACCCAGCAACGAGTTCACTCAGGGACAGTCAAGACAACAGGGCAGTGAATCGGCACTTTCACAAATGTGCCGCCTTTATGAGCAGAGTCAGCAACAACATCGGGAAATGATGAACCAAGTTATCAACATGGGAAATCACCATGGACAGTATTAGCAGCATTCCAAGTTATCTGAGCTACAGAAGACACGTCCTCAAACATTTTCTCACACTGACAAACCTCTTGAAGCCGAGGACTGGCTTCGAGATATGGAGAGAAAATTAATTATTGCAAAATGTTCAGACCCCGAGAAGGTATTGTATGCTCCGCACTATCTCACAGGAGCAGCCGCATCATGGTGGGAGAATTTTCTGCACATGCATCCCAACGAAAATGACATAACCTGGGATGATTTCAAGGAAGGTTTCCGTGGTGCACACATTCCTAAGAGTATTATGAAAATCAAGAAGAGAGAGTTCGATGACCTCAAACAAAGGAACATGACAGTGTCAGATTACAACAGTCAATTTACTCTATTGTCCCGCTACGCCAATGAAGAGCGTATGACTGAAATCAAGAAGATGGAGAAATTCCTTGACGGTCTGGCGCCCGCGCTTAAATGCCAACTAGTCGTGCACACCTTTCCTGATTTTAAAACACTGGTGGATAAAGCCATTACTCTGGAAAATGAGAGACGCAGTCTGGAAGATATCCGCAAGCGAAAAAGGGACCAGACTAATCATGCTCGCAATCACCGAAGCAAGACAGATTTTCAAAAGGGTGGGACACACAAATCCTCATCCAATGTCTCACGCCCAATCAAGAATTTTCATGCAAGGGACAAGGAATTCACCTATCGCCCCGGCGTTACTTGTTACGCTTGTGGAGAAGAAGGGCACTATGCCAAATAGTGCCCCAAGCCAAGGAATTCAACCCCAAAGCCGAACAACGGCGGCAACAATTCCGCGCCCAAGCGAAACAATTTCAATCCCAACAATAACCACAGGAAGGGTCATCTGAACCATGTAACCAAAGAGGAGGCACAAAATGCTCCGGATATCGTACTCGGTACGTTTCCTGTCAACACAATACCTGCAATGGTTTTGTTTGATTCTGGAGCTTCTCACTCTTTCATTTTGAAAATTTTTGCTTTGCAAAATAATTTTTTGATGCTTCCTTTGGAGAAATCCATGATCATCAAGTCCCCTGGGATTCAGCAAGTTACTCAAAATTACTGTCAGAATGTGGTCATTGAGTTCGAAGGATTGGAGTTTCACGCAAATCTTATTGTGTTGGAAAATAAAGGACTGGATGTCATCCTAGGGATGGATTGGCTAACCACCAATAAGGGTTTTATCGACTGTTTCAACAGGACCGTAATTCTCACACACCACCAAGGGAAGACAATAAGAGTATCAGCCAAGGAAGGAAAAATACCCCGGCAACCGAGATTAAATAAGGTGGATGTTTCTGAGCTAAACAAGGTTCCAGTAGTGTGTGAATTTCCAGATGTATTCCCTGAAGAACTACCAGGCATGCCACCAGATCGAGAAATAGAATTCCGCATTGAGCTAGCACCAGGAACCACCCCCATATACAAGAAACCATACAGAATGGCACCATCCGAGTTGATCGAGTTGAAGAAGCAAATAAAGGAATTACTGGAAAAAGGATACATTCGAGCCAGCTCCTCACCTTGGGGATCACCAATTTTATTTGCCAAAAAGAAGGATGGAACGCTGAGATTGTGTATTGACTATCGAGCACTTAACATGGTCACAGTCAAAAACAAATACCCGATGCCAAGGATAAACGATTTGTTTGATCAACTCGCTCAGGCCAAGGTATTCTCAAAAATTGACTTAAGGTCAGGATACCATCAATTGAAGGTACGAGCGGAAGATATCCCCAAAACAGCCTTCACCTCCAGATATGGACTGTACGAGTTCACAGTGATGCCATTTGGATTAACTAACGCCCCGGCATATTTTGTTCACCTCATGAACAAAGTATTTATGAAGTTTATGGACAAGTTCGTCGTGGTATTCATTGACGATATTCTGGTATACTCCAAGACACCAGAAGAGCATGCAGAACATCTCATGATTGTGCTAGGAGAGCTAAGAAAACACCAATTGTATGCCAAGTTCAGCAAGTGCGAATTTTGGCTAAGACAAGTAGGCTTTCTAGGCCACGTGCTAACCCAAGACGGTATCGCAGTGGACCCAGAGAAAGTCAAGGCCGTACTTGGCTAGAAGTCACCAGCCAGCGTAACAGACATACGGAGTTTCTTGGGAATGGCAGGATATTACCGCAGATTTATTGAAGGATTTTCCACCATAGCCAAGCCTATGACACAGTTGCTCAAGAAAGATAAGAAGTTTGAATGGACAGAAGCCTGCGAGGAAAGTTTCCAAGAGCTAAACCGGAAGTTAACGACAGCACCGGTATTAATCGTACCCGACATACACAAGAATTTTGAAGTATATTGTGACGCGTCTAGAAAGGGTCTCGGATGCGTGTTGATGCAGGAAGGCAAGGTTGTGGCCTACGCTTCAAGGCAACTTCGCAAGCATGAGGAAAATTATCCCACTCATGACTTAGAAATGGCAGCAGTTATTCATGCACTCAAGGAATGGAGGCATTTCTTACTTGGGAATCGATGTGAAATATATACAGATCACTAAAGTCTCAAATATATTTTCACACAGCCAGAACTAAACTTACGGCAACGACGTTGGTTGGAGTTGGTAAAGGATTATGATGTTGGTATCCATTACCATCCAGGGAAAGCAAATGTAGTGGCCGATGCCCTTAGTCGGAACCCCAGCTCCGACGAAAACTATCTACACAGCTTGAGGCCCGAATTCCAACAAGAATTTGCCAAGATCAACTTGATAATGGTAGCAGAAGGCACCATATCAAACTTGGAAATACAACCCAACCTTGTGGAGAAAATTAAAGAAGCTCAGCCCGGTCACACCAGCATCGAAGGCATCAAAAGAAAGTTGAGTATGGGCAAGGCCTCGGAAATTCGTAATAGACAATGACGGAATATTATGGTACGGAGAAAGGCTCTGCGTGCCAAACATAGAAGACCTTAAACAGCAAATTTTAGCTGAAGCACACACCACTCCATATTCAATCCACCCTGGAGGAACCAAAATGTATAAGGATATTCAGGAAAGATTTTGGTGGCACGGTATGAAGAGGGACATAGCCACCTTCATTGCATGTTGCGACTCATGTCAACGTATAAAAGCTGAGCATCAGAGACCAGCCGGACTACTGCAACCTAACAAAACACCTGAGTGGAAATGGGATGAAATAGGGATGGATTTCATTGTCGGACTACCTCGATCACGACACGGGAATGATGCCATATGGGTCATCACTGACAGGTTAACTAAAGTGGCACACTTTATTCCAATAAAGACGACCCACACCACTCAGAGGCTTGCCAGGATTTATCTTTCCCGCATAGTTTGTCTGCATGGTGTCCCGAAGACTATAATATCCGACAGAGGCACTCAGTTCATCTCAAGATTTTGGGAGCATTTACAACAGGCTCTGGGAACCCAACTAGCCTTCAGTACCGCATACCACCCACAGACTGATGGACAAACAGAACGCATAAACCAGGTTTTAGAAGACATGCTGAGAGCATGTGTCCTCACATATGGAACCAGTTGGGAAGAAAGCCTGCCATACGCCGAGTTCGCGTACAACAATAGCTACCAGGCCAGCCTACAAATGGCACCATTTGAGGCTTTATACGGACAAAGATGCCGTACCCCGTTAAATTGGTCAGAGACCGGAGACAGCCGCATCTTCGGACCAGACATGCTCAGAGAAGCCGAGGAAAAGGTCAAGCTAATCAGAGACCGACTTAAGACCGCTCAAAGTCGATAGAAGAGTTATTATGATCAGAAACATCGTAGGGTCAGCTTCGAACCCGGTGAGTTCGTATACCTGAGAGTATCCCCTATGAGAGGACTGCAACGGTTTAAGATTAAAGGAAAGTTAGCACCAAGATTCATTGGACCATTCTGCATAGTGGCACGAAGAGGCACTGTAGCCTACCAGCTAGACTTACCCGAAGACTTGTCCGACATTCACGACGTGTTCCACGTCTCTCAATTAAGGAAGTGCGTAAGCAACCCAGAGAAACAAGTATCCCATGAAAACATTAACGTGCAGCCAGACCTCACTTATCGGGAACGTCCCGTAAGAATATTAGAGGAGTCTGAAAGGAGGACCCGACAGAAGACCATCAAGTTTTTCAAAGTCCAATGGAGCAATCACACCGACAGTGAAGCAACTTGGGAAAGAGAGGATTTTCTTCGGGCAGAGCATCCACACTTATTTAAGGATCAGCTGAAATCTCTGGGACGAGATTTTTCCTAAGGGGGTAGGTGTTGTGACACTCCAAAATTTTAATTTGGTTTTTATCAAAAAAACCTTGTGGTTTTTTTTGAAAAGAGGCCATTTAAATTTTCTTTCAGAAAAACCTTCCTCTTAAAAACTTCCTTTGCTTTGGCAAGGATTTTATTTTTTTTCAAACTTTGGTGTTTGAATCTTTTGAAACTTCTTCTCTGTTGGTTCCCTCTCAAATCTATTTTGGGAGTTTAATTTTTTTCTTTTAAAAAGAAACTCTATGAAAACTTGGGATTTTCATATCTTGAAAACCACCCATGACTTGGCATTTTGCCCATGTGGTGAAACCCCTCCAAAACCTCCCCTACTCCTTGTGATCAACCTAAGTTCTCTGTCCCAACTAATCCAAGCAAGTTTTGGATTTTATTCTAATTATTTTTTTCCTCTCAAATCATTTCTGAAAATTATTTGGAGCCTGAGTGATTTTCAAAGCAAGTACCCTTTTGCATTTGAGTTTTGACCTCAAACCAACTCTCCTGGATAGTCCTTTGTACCCACAACCCATAACCATCTTGATCCACTCCTCCTCTTTTCAAAATTTTCAAAATTCAGTCTCTGCAAGTTTGGACCAGATTTGCCAAATTTGATGAAATTCATATCTACACTCCTCCAAAAATTCCACCAAAATTCAGGCAGCCTACTTGAGCAATGAGAAGCCACTCCACCAAAAATCAGCTCAAGGAAAAATCCCCAGAGGCCAAATTCATTCTGTCGAACACCTGAGCTGCACTGTTCCTTTGCAAGTTTAGAAAGTTCAGAGATTCAGTCGTTTTCCCTTTGTCAGACTCGGTCACGCGGCCACAGTGCGCCCTGGCGCGTTGCACGCAGCCTCTTCTCCCTGGCCAGCACCCCTCACGCACGCTTGGCCGATTCCTGGCGTCGGTAGCAATGAGCCTCGCCGGCGTTGGAAGCTTCTGCGGTGGCTGCACCTTCCGTGGCGGCCAACAAGGGCCCGAGCCCTCTCGCCAAGCCACCCGGCGCCGCCCAACACCCCCTGGCTCTCCGCGTGTCCCTGCCATGCCAGCGCACGCCCTTGGCACCGTCGCTGTGGCCCGGCAAGCACGGAACGTGCTCCCTGCCGCCGACGGGCCGCGCCACCCCCGTTCCGTCGAGCTCGCCCATAGCACCAAATCCCAGCCCGTTTAGCACCTAAATGGAACCAGTGGACCTCAACGGCGATGCCCAAGCCCCTAATCCCACTGCCCAACCACAGCACCGCCGTAATCACTCGCCGGAGACCCCCGTTCACGGCAACCGCCTCGGGCCGCCTATAAAAAGGGCCCCCGAGCTCACCCTCGTGCATGCATCATCACCACTCCTCACCAACGCCCCGCCAGGCCACTAGGAGGACCTCGAGGAGGTCTCCTCCCCCAACTCCGGCCGCCCCGATCCGCCTCGGCCTCCACCACGATTCGCTCCGGTGAGGCCATCTCCGGCACCCAAACCCCGTCAATTACTCCCTCTAGCTACCAGGAGCCTAACCCCTCCTCAATTTGATCTCTGCAGCCCTCTCCGACGAGTCCCTCGACCACCCGAGCCGCCGTCCGCCGGAGCAAAGCTCGCCGTCGACGTGGTACTCGCCGGCGACCACCACCACCACCAACCGACGCGGAATGGCACCCTGAGCACGGAGGTACCCTCCGATCCCCCTGCCTCGCCGTGGATCGCCGCCGGCGACCACCGCGGCTCTCGGGCGCCGACGAGCTTCGTCTCCCCCCTTTTTTGAAAGTTCAAACCTGACGAGTGGGACCCCACCGTCAGCCTCTCTGCCCTCTCTATTGAATCGTTTTCTGGAAGCGCCTTCGGGCAAAATGCGTTTTCCCTTTGGGCTGGCGTAGTCTCTGCCGAAGCGTTTCTGTTTTTATAAGCTAGCCCCTGGAAACTTTCTGTTTCATTACAGATGAGTCCCTGGGCAAAAACCTTTATAACGTTTAATCAGAAAAGTATTTTTGATTGATTCTTTTTCTGTTCTCTTTAAAATTTTGTCTAGTTTTTTATCAGATTTATTTGAAAAATATTTGGAATACTTTTTGTGCACCCCTTGGTATTTACGATAGCGCATATATTTTCTTTATACCGTAGATACCGAAGGAGGTGACGGAGCCGCGAACTTCACCGAGCTAGGCTCCGACTACTCTGAACCAGGCAAGCATGTTTGAACTTTTGATATGATGAGTGTCTTGGCATGTTTTGCATTTAGTTAGTTTGATGGCATGTTGAGGAGCATATCGATGAACGTTATTTTATGCAATATTGAGGTAAGTGAGTTCGATGATCCATAAGTGGATGGATGTGAGTATGAATGGCCATGTGTTGGCATGAGGATGGGTAAGATGGCAGTGTTGTAGCATGCCAGTCTTATGCCAGACTATGTGACTTCAGTGTCAAACCGTATCGGTCCAGTTCCTCTCATTTCCTTCCCTGTACTACCACATGTTTTCCGCAAGGAATATGGTTTAGTAAGTTGCAAACCACTTTTATGGTACACACCAAAAAGGAGAGGCCGTGATGATGGTTCCATGGCCCTGGATTAAAGCCAGTCATCCGGTCAGGGGGCATGGGTGTTTCCGGTTGGGACCGAGAGGGGGGCACCCCTTAGAGCGCGCGTATATAAATTTGATCCCATGCTATTAGAGATTGTGATCTCCCCGTCTCAAAAGTTTTTCTTGGACGATGTCTAGGGTGATTCCTAGCATCGAGAGGTAGGATGGGTGTGTACTGGTTAGCTGTGTTTTCTTCCGAAATACCGTAAACGGAACTAGTCCTTCGTGACTACGGAAATCCGTTGGCTGTGGGAAAAATTTTGTACAAACTCTGCAGAGTCATATATTCCTCCAAATCATCTATTCCATGTCCTAGATCGATATTATCTTATCCTAATCAAATGTCAGTTTTGATGACAGAGACTCCGGTGATTCGCATGAGTGCTAATTCCGGTTAAATGATTATTCCTGTGGATGGACTAACCCATTTATTCTCATGAATTAAATGTTTATTATGAGTATTATTTACTTGTGAATAAAAGCCCTTTCTGCGATGTCGTTCAGACGTCCGACTATGGCATTTCTTTTAAAGCCCTTTCTGTGATGTCGCCCCGACGTCCGACTGTGGCATTTCTTTTAAAGCCCTTTCTGTGATGTCGCCCCGGTGTCCGACTGTGGCATTTCTTTTAAAGCCCTTTCTGTGATG
>NC_057804.1:466644487-466687435 GCF_018294505.1 Triticum aestivum
CCCGGACGTCCGACTGTGGCATTTCTTTTAAAGCCCTTTCTGTGATGTCGCCCTGACATCCGACTGTGGCATTTCTTTTAAAGCCCTTTCTGTGATGTCGCCCCGATATCCGACTGTGGCATTTCTTTTAAAGCCCTTTCTGTGATGTCGCCCCGACGTCCGACTGTGGTATTTCTTTTAAATCCCTTTATGTGGTGTCGCTAAGACACCCGACTGTGGCATCATTTCCTTATATGTATTTGTTCACCTTTCGAGGCGTCGCTTAAGACACCCGATCGGTAGTTATTTATGTTTTGTTGGGATTTCAGGCGGACTACCGCCATTTCCCTTTTACTTACCTTGTTATGCTAATTTTTTTAATGTCCATTGGTGAATTATTCATGACGCATCCATGCATGCATTTGTTATATCTTACGTCCGAACTGTCTTGCGAGTTCTTTCAAAGTACTCACTGGCTTGTTGATTTGGCCAGATGCTGACGAAGGCGATCTCATGGATGAAGAGTTTGATATCGAGTCCGACACCTAGAGGAGTCCCAGTCAGTCTCGTGCGACCCTGGATTTGGTCATTGTTTTATATCCGCTTCCGCTACCAAATAAATTCATCGAGCCTCACCTCGACGCTCGATGAGATGACAGACTTAGAGTCTTGTATTTCTCTCCCCGCTGTGTTTCTCCACCACCGCCCTATCCTCGAGTCAGTAGTATGCCTCCACACCACTGTGTCATGTCCGCCATTATGTATAATTATTGGCGTGCTTGTAATAATTTGGTTGAGCAACCGTAGTTCGACCCTGTAATATATTTTATGCTACTGGCTTATTGTATCAAGAATCTGTCTACCAGTGAGGAGGATTCCTCTCATACTGGACTCAAAAGATTGGTTTCTCAATAAATATTTTTATTGGAAAACCGGTCGTGACAGTATCATCATAGATGTGGTGGGCTCCTACTTCTATGACAAAAAATCATGCCAGAAAATGGGCTTTTAATCCTGGGCGGGCTGGAGACGCAGCTGCATGACATTCTTCGGGCCGTCCATGGCGGAAAAAACCATGGTAGAAGCGAGGGCGAGGAAAATTTTGGGGAGTTCCCGATTACGGTGGGCGGTCGGGGGGCAAGCGATGCGCGTTTCTCTCATACACGTACGCTCGTGTGTGCGAGGCATTGGCTCTAACTGAACCCGAGCGAGGCGTTGGGCTCTAACTGAACCCGAGCGATTGCACTGCAGGCTACGCGTTACAGAACGCGAGCGATCGATCGATGGTTGTTAACTGAACCCGATCGAGCGATTCCTTCGCTACTGCTGCTAACTGAACCCGATCGATTGGATGAACAGTGAGCGTCGCGGGGGGATTTGGATGAACAGTGAGCGGTGGCGTTGCCTTTGGATGAACAGGACCCCATGGTGTGGAGGGCTGGATGAACAGTAGACGGTGGAGGGGTGCCCAAGGAGGGGTGGTTGAACAGGACCCCATGGTGTGGAGGGCTGGATGACCAGTAGACGTTGGAGGGGTGCCCATGGAGGGGTGGTTGAACATGACCCCGTGGTGTGGAGGGCTGGATGAACAGTAGACGGTGGAGGGGTGCCCGTGGAGGGGTGGTTGAATAGTAGCCGGTGGAGTAGCGCGCAGTGGTGGCTAGATGAACAGGAGCCCGTGGAGGCTGGAGGAGGTCGACGGTAGCCCGTGGAGGCTCGAGGAGGTCGACGGTGGAGATGAATAGTATCCCGTGGAGTCCCGTTTTGTGGTACGCCACACCCCTCCCGATGAACATGACCCCCTTTTGGACCGTAGCGCTCCAACTTAAGTCTGTTTCGTCCGTTTTGCGGTATGCCACACCCCTCCCGATCAACAGGACCCCCGTTTCAACCGTAGGAGGTCCGTTTCCTCCGTTTTCCGGTATGCCACACCCCTCCCGATCAACAGGACCCCCGTTTCGACCGTAGGAGGTCCGTTTTCTTCGTTTTGCGGTACGCTAGACCCCTCCCGATCAACAGGACCCCGTTCCGAACGTGGCCAGTCGAACACAAGGCCGTTTACTCCGTTGTGCGCTACGCCAGGCCTCATTTCCATCGCATGTTCCGTCCAAGCCCTCCCGATGAACACGACCACGCATTCCGTTCCAACCCAGCCGGTTGGCTCTCCATGAACACAACGACAACGCTATTTCTCTGTTCTAACCCAGCCATGTACACGAGCCCTGGCCGTACGTATACGCGAGTAGGCGTTCGAGACCCTGCCTGTATGTACGTACGTGGCCGTATTTTCTATCTTGCACCCTGGCCGCTGTACGTACGTGTACAAGCTACGTGCGCGCCTCTACTACGACACGTACGCGCCTCTACTACGACACGTGCGCACCTCTACATCGACCAATATATATGTATGTACATGTTCGCAACCAGAATGACAACGCTACGTACGCTTCGACCAGGTGGGTCCCGACTGTCACGCACTTCCTTGCGTGCTAAGATATAGCTGGTGGGTCCCATCAGTCAGGGGGGCGAATCCTTTTTTTCGGACGCACTTCCTTGCATGCGAAGATTTAGCTGGTGGGTCCCAACAGTCCGGGGGAAAAAATTTTCTCGCGAAATATGGTGGCCTGTCCGATGGGTCCCCACTGTCAGGTGGAGGAATAATTATTTTGCACGTAATAAGGAGGCACTTCCTTGATGCGGCCGTGGACCCAGCTGTCAGCCTCTCCACGTACAGTCCACGTCCGATGGAAGCCGTTCCTTGACCACATTGACCACGCCACGCCGAGAGCACCAGGGCGGTGGACGACGGCGAGGCCTAGGAAGGGGACGACGCGGAGCCGGGGAAGACGCTGCAGTGGATGCTCACGCATAGAGGAGTACGAGGGTTCACTGGTTCGTTGTGGTGTGAGGTTGCCGTCGCCGCAGAATAACAGGGGGTGTGGGTGAGTAGAGGGATGGCCTGGCCAGCGGTGGGAGTAGTAGGCGGCGGTGAGGCCTCTGCCGCATCGCAGCCGGCCACGGGAGGCAGGAGCACGAGGCACGACCGGCGCTGGTTTGGGCAGCTGGAGCAAGAAGACCAGAGGATGAAGAAGCACTACGTCCGTTGGATGAACATCATACAGTCAGTGGAGCTAGAATCATGCATATTGACTAAGTTAACAAAGCCCTCCATCCCCGTCAACTTAGTAGGCCCACAAGTCAGCCTGCCACTATACTAGGTCCCAGCTAACAGGGGGAGTATTCATTTTTTTGTGCGTAATAAGGAGGAAATTCCTTGCGTGCGAAGATATAGCTGGTGGGTCCGAGCTGTCAGCGGCGGCAACGTTTTTTCGCGAAATACAGAGGCCCTTTCGGTGGGTGCCTGATGTCAGGTGGAGGAATCATATTTTTGCACGTAATAAGGAGGCATTTCCTTGCGTGCGGCCGTGGACCCAGCTGTCGGCCTCTCCACGTACTGTCCACTTCAGATGCATGTCCGTCGTTGACCATGTTGACCAGGCCGCGCCAAGAGCACCAGGGCGGTGGACGACGGCGAGGCCTAGGAAGAGAATGACACGGGGGCAGGGAAGACTCGGCAGTTGTTTCCCACGCGGAGGGGAGTATGACTGTCGGTGTCAAAACCGGCGGATCTCGGGTAGGGGGTCCCGAACTGTGCGTCTAGGCGGATGGTAACAGGAGACAAGGGACACGATGTTTTTACCCAGGTTCGGGCCCTCTCGATGGAGGTAAAACCCTACTCCTGCTTGATTAATATTGATGATATGGGTAGTACAAGAGTAGATCTACCACGAGATCGGAGTGGCTAAACCCTAGAATCTAGCCTATGGTATGATTGTTGTTTGTCCTAGGGACTAAAATTCTCCGGTTTATATAGACATCGGAGAGGGCTAGGGTTACACATAGTCGGTTACAATGGGAGGAGATCTTCGTACCGTATCGCCAAGCTTGCCTTCCACGCCAAGGAAAGTCCCATCCAGACACGGGACGGAGTCTTCAATCTTGTATCTTCATAGTCCGGGAGTCCGGCCAAAGGTCTTAGTCCGGCCATCCGGACACCCCCTAATCCAGGACTCCCTCAGTAGCCCCTGAACCAGGCTTCAATGACGACGAGTCCGGCGCGCAAGTTGTCTTCGGCATTGCAAGGCGGGTTCCTCCTCCAAATATTTCATAGAAGATGTTGAACACCAGGGTAGTGTCCGGCTCTGAAAAATAAGTTCCACGTTCTACCGTAGAGAGAATAACATTTGTATCAATTGGATCTGCTGACATATGCCATGGCGTGACATCATGCCACGGCCCGGCTTTTATTCATTTTATTGTTCCACCTCAGCACGTTTAGCGAGGCGGTTTCCTTGGCACGTCTTGTCAAAGCAGAGATCGTGTCCCCTTATTCCGGGATTCTCATTAATACGGTCGTGGGTAACCCAACCGTGACTCAGGTATGACTCCCTAATTGAAAGCGAGTCTCAAACGGTTACGGGGAGGGCTCTTGGTATTCACCTCCTTTATAAAGGAACCAAGGCCCGGCCACCTTGTTCTTAAACCAATCAAATCCGCCCCTTGCTTCGAGTTCCAACACCCAAAGCTCTAGTTTTAGGCGCTTCGGACCTTCGAAGATGTCCGGCTCCGACCCTCAAGGCCGGTGGATGCCTTCCTCCATTACGGAAGAAGATGTGCGAAAGTTAAGAGATGCCAGGTATCTAACCGGCGAAATCTCGCATAGACTGCCTACTCAAGGGCAAGCTGTTCCCGCCCCCAGCCTGGTGAAAGCGTGGTGTTCGCATCTCATTTCCTTCGGGGACTAGGCTTCCCGATCAATCCCTTTGTGAGGGGGCTTATGTTTTACTACGGGCTGGAGTTCCACGACCTAGCTCCGGAGTCCATCCTCCAGATCTCATCATTCATTGTCATGTGCGAGGCTTTCCTCCATATCACCCCTCACTTCAGATTGTGGCTAAAAACCTTCAAAGTGGAGCCGAAAGTGATCGAGGGGCAGCACGCTGAGTGCGGATGGGCTATAATAAGCAAGATGGACGACGCTCCATGGCCCGAAGGCTCTTTTCAAGAGGAGCTCGGCTTATGGCAACGGGACTAGTTTTACATCACAGCCCCTAGGGGCACCACATGGGTGGCACCGCCTACTTTTCACTCGGGTCCCCCACCACGGCTGGCATCATGGGTTAATGAAGGACTTATCTGGGGGCCGCCAAAAGACGTGCCCTTGCTGCAGGGCCGTATTCGAGATCTCCTAGAAAGAGATATCAATCTGACCGTGGTGGCGCAAGTCATGGTGATTCGCCGCACACTGCCCTTCAAACATCGACCTCTCCGCCTGTGGGAGTTCAATCCTGAGGGACCACGGGTCCTACAACACTTCATGGGAATGACACCCATGGAGATGTACAAATTGTTCTTCGGATCACAAGAAAGGTGTCCGGATTTGTCCGAGGACGCTGGTCTGAGCTGCAACCGCCCGAATACTAAAGTAAGTAGCCCCGTATTTGCACACACCATCCATATTTTTATCAAATCTACCATTTAGCAGAGTTACCCTTTGAACAGGAGTGGATAGCAAAGGCAAAGCTTATCAGGTGTCCAGCCCCCCTGCCCGAGACAGTGCCGAATCCCATGCTGACCAGGATGCTGGAGGCCGCGCCGTTGGCGGAAGGTGAAGGGGGGAACCAAGGAGCTACCGCCTCCATGAAGGAGGCCGTTAGGAAGGGAAGAATCGAAAATTCTCCCGAGCAGGGAAAGAAAAGGACTGCGTCTGAAGACCCGGAGGTGATAACCTCAAAACGGGGAAAGAAATCTTCGTCAGAGGGTTCGGCACCGGAGAACGCTTCAGCCGAATCGCCCCCTAAAGGGGTCCCGCTCTCCCCCGAGGCGTAAGTGAAGGGAGGGGTTCCATAATGAATCACATTCATATTTTATTCCTGAGGAAAATAACCGAAACATTATCTTGCAGTTCGGATCTCAACCCTTCTCAGCAGAGCTCATCTTCAGGGGATCTTCGTCCAGAGATGGTAGAGAGCGAAATGCCTCCCCTTGTTCCACCGTCTTACGAGGCTGGCGACCACGAGGTATCGTCCCGGAGGGCTTTTTCAAGTCCGGACCCTGGGAAAGGTCATCAGACTAGTCCGGCACCCTCTTGCGCACCGGCGGAGGGGCTGAAGGATCTGCTTAGTGGGGCGTCCATCTCAGAAGAACATCGTATGTTGATGGATATGGTGATTAGAAGGATTTCATCCGCGGAAAGCGGATTGTACGAGGCTGCCAGGAGTTTACTAGCAGGCTTTGAGGTATGTAAAAAGGTGTATCTTTTGGCAGAGCCGCATATTAAATGTGCCCTGTATGAGTAGTAGCTCCTGAGACTCTGTGTGTCGTCACGAGTGACAGCGCACAGAGGATCATAACCCCAGGTATAATGTGCCGCCTATTCCATGAAGGTGGCGAGGCGTTTAGTGGCTAGCCGGACTGATGAATCTGCCGAACTGAAGCGGCAACTTGACGTAGCAGATGCCGACATCGTGCTTGTACATAAGCGGCTAGACGAGGCTTAAGGTATGTTCAAAAGACACTCAGCAATAGGGGCTTGATGCTCGGGCCTTATATATGTTTTATGTAGATGGTGCTGCTGCCGTGGAGAACCTTCGGGCGGAACTTGCCCGAGCAAAGGAGCAAACAAGGAAGAGTGATACGGCTGCCGTTAAAGCGGCTGAAGAGCTAAAAGCCAAACAGGCTGCTCACTGCCAGAGCAAGAAGGAAATGGCCGAGATGGCCATAAAATTGAGGGATGCTACCGACCGCTGTAGATTGCTTGAACAAGAAGATAGGGCGGCTTAGAAGGATCTTGAAAAGATCACTGCCGAAGCCAAGGATACCCGCTCTGCTATGAGAGCGACGAAGGAGGAGCTGCGTCAGGCCGGAGTTATCACGGCTGGAAAGCCTTATATGCTGCAGATGAAGTTCGGAGACCCCAAGTATGCTCCATTAGACCAGCAGTGGAGTTCGGACAACGCTTATCTGGATTTGGCCGCAAGTGCGGCGGACGCGATCGAACACTTCCGCAGCCGAGGTGACCATGAATTGGAAGAGCTTTTTTGGTCGCAGTACCACAATCTAGAACGCCCACTGTCAGTCTCCGATCGTTTAGCCGCCTGGGCGGAGCTGAACAGATTATCCGGACTCGCCATGAAGTATGTTGCGAGTCGTCTGTGGCCGGAGAAGCCGGAGCCGAAGAGTTATTTTGGCTTGGTGCAGCAATTTATTGGTTCGGTGCCGCATGCTGATGCAATGAAGAGGTCGGTGTGCATAGAGGGCGCACAGATGGCTCTTGCCCGTGTCAAGACATACTGGGCAGATATGAAGGCCAATATTGTTGCGTCCCAAGATTCGGACGAAAGTCGAGTACCTGCCAAGAACTATTTTGAGGAAGTTCTTCCTGGCGCTCGTATAATAGAGTCGCAGTGCTCGAAGGATGTTGTGTTTGAATAGCTTATACTATTTGTAAGACGAATTGTGTTTTTATGAAAAAAGCTTTTTTTATACTTGTGCTTGCAAGAATCATGATGCCTCCTGTGCGGCCGTTTAATGTATATATTTGTATATAACCTGAAAGATGGCAGTCGTTGGCTTTAGCCCCCACGCATAGAATGCGGGGGTGTTTGCAAAAAGGCGCCTGTTCACACTTAATCCAACGTCTTGGTCCTATAAAGGAGGTGGTGGCGCAGCGAACTAGGCAACCGGACTATAATGCTTTATCACTTTCACTTAGCCATAGGAGTTTGACAGTGGGACTACTGAATAGCCCCTAGGGGCACCGCGCTTGCCCGAATTCGGGGCGCGAGTGTGCCTGACCGGGAAGCGGCCCTTCGTTAATGCGGGGGAATCCTAAAGATTCCAAAAGTCATCGAGTGGTTGACCAGTCTCTCGCTATATCATGACAGTCAGTTTTCGGCTTTCTCTACTTAGGTGCTAACCCGGCCGAACCGGGGCACAATCGCAGTAGTTCTCCTGGTGCCGCGTTAGCCGATATAACGGAGCATAAGGCAGCAATACACAGGAGCCGGGCAAACCCAACATTTGACCAAAGACATGATTCGGAGCTGATGCATATAGGGCCAAACTCGCAACGCCGAACACTCCCTAAGGTGTTCGGTCTTTATGAAGACGGGCCGAAATAGAGCCCTTGGTAAAAAAGCCCCTAGTGTCCAGGTATGTGCAAAAATTCTGGCGTGGCCACATGCCAAGACGCCAGCCTCCTCCTCGGCTATAGAGAAAACCGGGGGATGTTATCAACAAGAGACAGTAAAAAAGGTTTACGCAGGGTCTTAATCTGAAAAGAATCCTTGGAACGGGTCCCTGCTGCACGTCTGTGCCTGTGTCTCCATCGTGCCGTATCCTGGACGAGCGTAGCACGATGCTTGTCTGCGAAAGAGAGGAACTTAGTAAAAAATAAGCGTGCGAGAAATCTATATCGAAATAAACAAAATATAGTTGGAGCAAGAGTTGGGCCGTATTGTCTCCGGGCATGAGCACACGGAGCCCCTTGCACGAGGGTATGCGGTAATTTAAGCATATTGACGCCGGACTCGTTGAGGCGTGTTCGGGATAGTAGGGCTGGATTTGTGGGCGGCTGTCTAGGCAACCGCACCCCGCCCGTACTTTGGGGGTCAATTTATGTTCCCTTGTAATGAGATGATGCCCTTTGGACCGGGCATTTTAAGTGTAAGGGATGCGTAGTGCAGTATTGCGTTAAAGCGGGCGAAAGCTTCACATCCCAGTAGCGCTTGATAGCGACTTACGAATGGGGCGATGTGGAATGTTAGCTTTTCGCTTCGGAAGTTGTCGGGTGATCCGAACGTGACTTCTAACGTAAGGGAACCCATACTTGGGGTATCTGAACCTGGCGTTACTCCTTGAAAGGAAGTGTTGCCGAGGTGGATTGCGACTGGGTTTACCCTGAGTTTGCGGACTGTGTCCTGATATAACAGGTTCAAGTCGCTGCCGCCGTCCATAAGGGCGTTTGTAAATTGGAGTCCGTTAATGATTGGATTTAAGACCAAGGCAGTCCAGCCTATGTTTTGGTCTCCTCTAGAGTAATCCAGATGATCGAAGGTGATTGGTTGTAACAACCAGTGGGGTTGCTCCTCCGGGGCTGGCTGTACGGCGCGTGTCGTTGTAGGTGCCGTTCTATTCTTCCCCTTCGTCACATGAAGTAGATTTACTGTCTTGACTTCTTGTGGGAACTTCTTTTGTTCTCCGGTGATCTGCTCGTGGGGTGCATCGTCATCTTTGCTTGGTGTGTTGAGCCCCTTGTGTTCGGCGTTGAGCTTGCCGGACTGCTTAAAGACCCAACAATCTCTGTGGGTATGGTTTGCAGGTCTCCCCGGAGTGCTGTGGATTTGACATATTTTGTCCAAAATTTTGTTGAGGTTGGATAGCTCGTCCTTGTCGTCTTTGGGGGGCATCTTTTTCTGATTTTGCCGAGAGCTTTTGAATCCGGCGTTTACTGCCGTGCTCATCGGGTTGTTGTCCTTTATCCGGCGAGGTTCTTTGTTACGGCGCGGCTTCCCGTTCCCATCTCTGAGTTCGGACGTATTTGGGTCACTGGTGTTGCTTCTTGCCAACCAGCTATCCTCTCTTGCACAGAAGCGGGTCATGAGGCTTGTTAACGTGGCCATTGTTCGCGGCTTTTCTTGGCCGAGGTGTCTGGCGAGCCATTCGTCTCGGATGCTATGTTTGAAAGCTGCTAGGGCCTCTGCGTCCGAACAATCGACTATCTGATTCTTTTTGATAAGGAATTTGTTCCAGAGCTTCCGCGCTGACTCTCCGGGCTGCTGAGTTATTTGACTCAGATCATCTGCATCCGGTGGCCGGACATAGGTCCCTTGAAAATTTGCCCGGAAAGCATCCTCAAGCACTGCCGAACTTCCCATGGTGTTTTTGGGAAGGCTTTTAAGCCAATGCCGGGCTGGCCCTTTGAGCTTAAGGGGTAAGTATTTTATGGCGTGGAGGTCGTCTCCTCTGGCCATGTGTATGTGGAGGATGTAGTCCTCGATCCAGACTCCAGGGTCTGTTGTTCCGTCGTATGGTTCTATGTTCACTGGTTTGAATCCAGCTGGGAATTCATGATCCAGCACCTCATTGGTAAAACATAGGGGGTGTGCGGCGCCCCTGTATTTAGGCGTGCCGCGATGTTCAGGTATTTTTTGCGTTGCATCACTCATTGGAGCTTCCTTTCTTGGCCTATAGATGGATCTGGTAGGGCCAGTTTTCTGATGCGAATTCTTGGACGGATCTCGCGCTATATTGAGTGCAGCGTCCTTTGACGCGTGAGATTGATCGTAGGGTCGTCTATCCGACCTTGTGGCTTCCTTATTTTTTGACTGTGGGGGCTTTATGGCCTCTTTGTCAAATTCCGGTAGTAGTTTCCGCTTCGGATAGCTCTTTGTGTGGCGACTACTGCCGTACTTGTGTGCGGTATTGAGTACTTTGCCCCATCTGATCCTGAGTGCATCCTCTGCTGTCTTGAGCCTCCGCTTCTGCTTTCTCAGGCTATGTGCAATGGCGAAGAGCCTTTGGTGGAGGTTCTGATGTTCCAGCAATTTGTCTGGTGTGAGGTCGTCTGGGCTATTATCTTTCCCGGGGATTGGTTGTTCGGATTGTCCGCCCTGCTTGGACGGATGCTCGACGGCATATTCATCGTCCGTTGAGTCACCATGCTCTATGGCTGGGTTTTTGTCGAGGTGGGGCTTGGCCTTGCGCTTACGCCGCCGCTTTGATTGTTTTTCGGGGGAGCGATCCCTGGCCGCATCCTTTTGGTCCTCGTTGTCGTTTCTGTTGTGTGTATCCACCATGCATACATCGTATGATGAGGTGGTTTTCCGGAGCCCTATAGGTGCTGCTTCTTGATCGTCTCCTTTATCGGCGTTCATACCGTCGATATCTTCGGAGTTGAAATCGAGCACGTCGGTTATATCTTCGACAGTGGCTATCAAGTGGGTGGTGGGTGGGGTCCGAACTTCGTCGTCCGCATCCCAACCACCCCGACCGTAGTCCGGCCGGGGTTCTTTCGACAAAGAGAGGGACTTTAGCGAATTTAGGATATCGCCAAAGGGCGAGTGCTGAAAGACATCCACAGCGGTGAACTCCATGATCGGAGCCCGATCGGGTTCGATTGAAAGGGGTGCAGAATATTCAGAGTCCGGAATGGAGTCCGACACCTTGGAGTTACCGGCCTTGCAAAGGACTTGGCAGGTATTCAGCTCTATCGCCGTAGAGATTGCGCCTCCTGGGGCGGCGTCTAACCGTCCGTCCCTGGCTAGCGCAGTCGGCTCCGAACTAATGGTCGGAGTGAACACCTGAGCGGCGCTCTGGTCGCTGTCCGGCGGCAGAGCTAGATCATGCCCATCGAGACAGTGCGGCGCGCCCGGTCGTGGCACGAATCCGTCGAAGATCAAGTCCCCGCGGATGTCGACCGTGTAGTTTAAGCTTTCAAACCTGACCTGATGGCCAGGGGCGTAGCATTCAATCTGCTCCAGATGGCCAAACGAGTCGGCCCGCAGTGCGAAGCTACCGAATACGAAGATCTGTCCAGGGAGAAAGATCTCATCCCGGACTGCGTCGTGATTGACGAGCGAAGAAGCCATCGGGCCTAAAGGCGACGACACAGAGGAACTCTCAATGAAAGCACCAATGTCGGTGTCAAAACCGGCGGATCTCGGGTAGGGGGTCCCGAACTGTGCGTCTAGGCGGATGGTAACAGGAGACAAGGGACACGATTATTTTACCCAGGTTCGGGCCCTCTCGATGGAGGTAAAACCCTACTCCTGCTTGATTAATATTGATGATATGGGTAGTACAAGAGTAGATCTACCATGAGATCGGAGTGACTAAACCCTAGAATCTAGCCTATGGTATGATTGTTGTTCGTCCTACGGACTAAAACTCTCCGGTTTATATAGACACGGAGAGGGCTAGGGTTACACAGAGTCAGTTACAATGGGAGGAGATCTTCGTATCGTATCGCCAAGCTTGCCTTCCACGCCAAGGAAAGTCCCATCCGGACACGGGACGAAGTCTTCAATCTTGTATCTTCATAGTCCGGGAGTCTGGCCAAAGGTCTTAGTCCGGCCATCCGGACACCCCCTAATCCAGGACTCCCTCAATGACTGTACGAGGGTTTACTGGTTCGTCTGCCGTCGCCAGAGAATAACAACAGGTGTGGGTGAGTAGAGGGATGAGTAGGCCAGGGATGGGAGTACGGTGGGGCGGTGAGGCCTGCGCGACAACAGAGCCAGCCATGGGGAGGAGGGAGCAGGCAGTCCCGCCGGCGCTTGTTTGAGCGGCTGGAGCAGGAAGAGCAGAGATTGAACAAGCACGATGACCGTTGGATGGCCATCCATCAGTCATTGCTTGTGTGTCAACCTTTTTTTTAAGAAAGCCTCAAATCTATGGAAAACAACATACATCTCATCTGCCATTATTTCTAATAATTTACAACCCATTTGCTAATTCTTAAGGTTATTTTGGAGCCCATATTCTTTTTCTTAGCATTACAGCCCATATTGTGGCCACGGTTAAAAAAATATACAAAAATTTGCATATTTCGGTGCGGTCCGAACTGTTTTTAATCCCGAAATTTCGACTCACATTCAAACTGATTTTAAAAATAAATGTATATCAATATAAAATGCAACAAATTCTCCATGCATAAAAATTAATGTAATTTAAAATCTCAAAATGAAAAAAGATATTTAAAACTAATTGCCGGTTTGATGTGTTTTAAAAATGTACAGCCCATTTCTCATTACTGATGCGCCATTTTCTCGGCCAACTGAATGGAAGCTCTCCTCGTCTTGAAAGATTTGCAGCCCAACAGGCCTGACAAAGCGACTTACTTGGCAAATCACAAAAAACTGGGCTGTGGCCGTGGACCCAGCTGTCAGCCTCTCCACGTACAGTACTCTTCCAATGGAATGTCGTTGACCACATTGACCACGCCGCGCCGAGAGCACCAAGCGGTGTGGACGATGGCGAGGCCTAGGAAGGGACGACGCGGAGCCGGGGAAGACGCGGTAGTGGATGCCCATGCGGAGAGGAGTACGAGGGTTCACTGGTTCGGCTACGGTGTGAGGCTGCCGTCGCCGCAGGGCCTGGCTGGCGGTGGGAGTAGTAGGGGGCGATGAGGCCTCAATGGCAGCACAGCCGACCATTGGAGGCAGGAGCAGGCGGTCTCCCCGACGCTGGTTTGGGCGGCTGGTGCAAGAAGAGGAACGATTGAAGAAGCAGCAGGACCGCTCGATTCAAATCCAACGGTTACTGGTGCTAGAATCGTTTTTGACTAAGTTGACAAGTCCTGTGTACGCGTCAACTTAGTTGGCCCACAGGTCAGCCTCCCAACCGGTGCGCCCTAGATGTTAGTGGGAGGAATCATTTTTTTTCGCGTAATAAGGAGGCAGTTGATTGCGTGCGGCCAGGCCAGCGGAGGGAGTAGGGTGGGCCGGGGAAGCCTGCGCGGCATCACAGCAGGCCACAAGAGGAGGGAGCAGGCAGTCCTGCCGACGCTAGTTTAGGCGGCTGGAGCAGGAAGATCAGAGATTGAAGAAGCACGTCGGCCATTGGATGGACATCCAACAGTCACTGCTGCTAGAATCGTGTGTTCACTGACAAAGCCTTGCGTAAACAAGTCAGCCTCAAAATCTGTGGCGTGTACAACCCATTTGCTATTACTTTTATAATTTTACTCATTTTCTAATTCATATGGAATTTATTACAACCCGTTTTCCATTTTTAGAATTGCTGGCCATTTTCTGGTCAGTACTAGGGTCAAAAAATTAACTAAATATGTGGGAAAATTTTGAAAATTCGCAAATTTTTGCTGGGAAACAAAATATTCTTAATCCAAAAATTAATAGCCATACTAAAACAAATTTAAAAATAAATTAGTACTATGTCATGTTAAATCCAATGAAATACGTATAAGATATCAGTGAAGAACAAAAACAAAAAATGAAACTAATATCCCATTTGCTATATTTTTTTGGAATTTTCGACCCCTTTTGATATTACTTTTAACAAACATTGACCATACTCTTTGGCCAAGACGGAATGCATCCCTCCTCGTCTTGAAAGATTTGCAGCCCAGTAATTCCGAGAAAACAAATAGGCCTAGCTTGGGTATTCTTCAAAAAGAAATATTGGGCTACCTATTTTCCCAAAGAACTGGTGCATGAGCATTTAGCTTTATTTATTTATTTACTTATTTATGTTTAGGGGACCATGAGCATGTACCTGGGACAGATTCATGTGAGACCCTCCCTTCTAGTTAATTATTGGCTTCTCTATTGGGCCTTCATTGGTGGGCTGCATGTTATCAACAAGTGGAAAATGTGTTCCGTACGAAAAATAGTATGAGCTACGTATGGTACGGGGCACTAAAGGATCGAACCGTGCAACGACTTCCAAAACATTGTGTTTGTCATTCTAACAACACATTTATTCAACCAACAGACGAAATATACTACTGATTGTACATTGAAAACAGCACCAGCAGCAACCAGGGCTGGGGGGTGCAACAGAAGCAGTAAGCAGGCCAGAAGAGTGAAGACGCAACTCTCTCTTACAAACCAAACATCAGCCATCATTACAAAAGGGATACCAAAAAAGAACAAGTGTATGCATCAAACTAAATAAAGATCCTACTACACAAGTGTACGCATCTAACTAACTGGCTCAGTTAGACGTTACTATTTATTAAGCTGTGGAGATTTGCTGACGGCTTGAACCAGATGGGTGCCTGACGGGGGAAACTCCAGCCAGCAGGTCGAAGTCTGATACTTGTGACCCTCTCTCCTACTTTGGGCTGCAGAGCGTGGCGGCACATATCAGGGTATGGTGCATGCACGCATGGTACGCTGGGTACACACAGTTTTGCCTGATAAACGAAATCGCGCTGCCATCATGATCCTTGCCATCGGTTATCTCCTAATTAATCGGATAATTCAGTCCGACAAACAAAGAGCGTGTACCAAGGCTACTTACCAGCCTCCAGTCAAAAATCCCTAAAGCCCAGAGAAGCTGGGATCCTGCTCAAAGACCTTGCAGTGACTGTGATTGTATTTCGTGAAACAACACGTCCGGTACGTGCGAACGATCATCAATCTTTCACCATCGTCTGATCGAGCCAGGAACCACCTGCAACTGCCATGCCGCTTTTCTTTGAAAGGTTCTACGATTAGGAAGGGTAGGGACACCAGGTGGCCTACAACATCATATCAAGTTGGAGTCAAATAAAAAAGGGCTATTGATTTAGTCAATCTTAAGAACAACATGTTATGAGCATGAATATTTTTTCAGTAAATGTTGATAGTAATATAAGCAAGCCATCATGATATCATAGGAAAGTAACATACTACTGTAATAGCCGTTTGTAGTGATGACTGGAGTAGGCCAGCAATACGTCCAACCATAGAAGGAGTCGACAGCGTAAATGAAGCCCTTGTATTCAATGGCATCAGAGAACCATGGAGGATGTATGATCCTGCGATGGACGTGCAGATTTATCCACTTACCGCAGTGACCTGTCAGATAGGCGAGACCACGGTGGAAGAACGCAATTAGCCTGAAGTCTTTATAATTCGCAGATCTTGTGGGCACTTGGCAGATTACAACCTTGAGCAAATCAAACTTGGTATCATGTTGGCTACTGTAAGATTCCGAGTATTCTGGGCCGCGGTGCCAAAGCAGTGCATTGTTAATCGAAGGAAGGGGGATCAATTGTCGGGTGTAGACCTCCACGAGCATCCAGCTGCCGCGACTGTCGACGAGCACCATCCAAGACGTGTTCGTGCCGACCCAGTACATACCGTTAATGTAGTTGAGGCTGACGGGGATCGGATCACAGTCAATGGGGTTGATGCTCGCCACCCTACGATTGTTATGCTGCGTGACACGCCGTTTCTGAAGATCAGGCGGCATCAGCAAGCAAGGAGCTAGCTTAAAAAGCTCCGGCCTGAGGGCTTTGAGTAAATGGTACAGCCCCGACGAGCATGCGGCGAGCGGCATGGTACTGATATTGTCCACACGCGAAACAATGAGCTTGATTACCTCCGCAGGGAGCTAATTCCAGCCACTCTTTCGGCGGACGCTACTCGGTTCTGCCATTGTTAGTGCTTGGGTTTCGGACGAGGGGGGGAGGCGCCTTAGCAGGGATGGAAGATTGGACGAGATTATGTGCGGACAAAGATGGAGAAGGGAATATGTGCTGCGGGAAGTGGACATGTGATGATGACTACAGCATGCCGCTTGACTTGCGAGACACATACCAGCAGCGTAGGGTCATGTCGATGCCAGACAACTTGCTTGAGTGATCACAGTACTGGTACTCCCTACAGTACCTACTACAGTACTATGCCCTAACTTTCTTGAGTAGAGTAATAGAGTAGGACTCTGCTCTGCTACTAGCACCGGAGGAGTATTATATTCTAATCTAAAATAGTTACAAACTTCAATGCCCGAGCATGGAACGACTATGAACCGTGCTCAAAGACCATGTCTACGTGGTGTTTGGACTTATATGCAAAAAAATAGCAAGATGCCCGTGCATTGCACGGCATACCATCATCACCAACTCGCTTTTTTCTCTACTCCTACTCCTATAAAAGACTCAGTTGGTGATGATGGAGGCGAGGAGGCGTGTTCAGCCAGGCGTGTAGCGGACGGCGCAACATTATTCGATTTGTTATAAAAACAAAGAAGAGTAGTAGAGATAGAGACATAGGGAGGAGCACGAGGTTGTGGGAGATAAGGATGAACGAGGCAATGCCTTATCTGTAAATGTGGAGAGAGGTGCGGGTATCTTTTGTAAAATTGTCATAGTTGGCTTTCTATCCGTCAGATATAGATCAGACGGTCTATATTACAAGATGGCAGGCATACCATCATCACCAACTCGGTTTTCTATAAGAGTAGATATAGATAGATAGAGACTAGGTAGTACTAGTAAGGACACCATCTACTGCTTCGTGTACTACTCCTGCACTCCATTCAGTGGCCGCAACGTCCCCTACAGCCACTCCCTCCTGCGCTACATTTGGCGGGCGCTGTTGAAATTTGGGGAGCGCACTCTCGTGACTGCTCGCAGCCACAACTTCACCGACGATGATTTCTTCCCCGACCTCGACAACCTCTTCCTCAACGACATGTGCGACAACCTCAACGCCAACGGTGCTGCTCCCGTTGCATCGTATGTGTTTCTGTCCTTCCTGTTCGAAATCATGGTAGAATTCATGTTTCTACTCTGTATCCTACTACTATGCTAGTCCACATGATTAGTTTCATCTCTATTATATCCGTCATGATTTATCTTGTGCTTATTCGGAGTAAATCTCATAGTAACTTGCTCATATATTCAACTGGCGCAACGTCCCCTACAGCCACTCCCGTTTCATGGACGGCCTGATCGATGCCTCCAAGGAGCCCTTCGTCCACTGCCATGAGTGCCTGATGCCGTTTTGTGGCTCGCCGGCGGACATGGTGCATCACCTCACGGATGCGTGCAACGGTCATTGTTGGCCCTTGGCAGAGAACATCAAGTACGAGACATGCTACCCGTTCACCATGCCGGAGTCGCTGGAGGATCACTGCCGCCTGCTAGTCTCGAAGGAGGACGGCAGCGTCTTCCTCTTGATCGTGGGCACCGGCGAGGCCCACGCAGGCCGCCGCCCTGTCTCTATAATGTGCGTCAGGGGCGATGCCGTTGACGCTGACACTGACACGAGGCCGATGTATGAGTGCGTGGTCAATGTTACTACCCCTCCGGGTCACATGGGCGGCGACACCAGCCTCATCGAACGGACTTGGACTTTGGGGAGCTGGGACTATCCCGCCAATGTGGACTTGGAAAACCCATGGCATCCTTTACCTGCCAACGCGGTGCACGGGGACTCCAAGGAGGTTCACCTGGACATACGCATTATCAAGTTAAATGTTGATCATTAGTCTTCACTCAATGTAATCCGCTGTCTAAGCATGTGGAGACTTCCATGCAGGATCTTTCTCTATTAGAGTATCGCGCATGAATAAAAGTGTATCTGTTTATGGTTTAGTCTAGAATCTTCCATGTATGAATTTTTACTACAGTACTGGTGAAAGACTTACGATGAACCATTTCTTACATCTCCTCTGCCCCCTTGCAAGTCATCCTGATTTAATCCCTCCGTCTAGGTGTATAAGGGCATGGTTAATATTACTTAATAGTATAGCCAACTTTTGACTATAAGAAAGTCCCATGTCATCTGTAGCCAACATGTATAACAATCGATACTCAAAAACTAATTCTTAAAGGTCATTTCTTGCAAAGCACAATAAGTGTTATTTCTTCACAAGTTTTGGATGTAGGTTGAACAGTTGAACGCTTTTGTTTGCAAAAGATACCTTTTTATCTATTTCACCCGGACGTTTGTGAGCTCTAGAGATGAAATAATATCCGAAGAAACCTATCGATACCCGTTACACATGAGATGACCCCCACATCCTTTGTCAAAATAAACAACTCCCCGGTCAATGCATTTCACTCTTCGGTGCAACGCATGGGCAACTTACTACTATAGATTAGTACGACCAAAAATTGAACTAACATTATATATAGTACGATAAATGCTGATGCATGTCACCTAAAATTATATCATTCAAAACTATGTTCAAATACGAATCCAACGATATAGTTTTTGTTGACATGCACTAACATTTTGTCAGTTAAATCTTCAGTCAAATTCAATGGGGGACTAATAAACCACGACCGATGTTGTACAAGTGTAGAGGGCTGCGCTGCACGGGAGTCTCACCTCTCACCCCGCTCGTGGCGCGACAGTAAAGCCGTCATATCACAAAACCCAACCACTCCCAGTAATTAGTGGCCTAGTAAAATAAACGGACAAGCAACCATCACATCCCTCCATCTTTTTTGCATTTCATCTCTCTGCATTTACTTTCTCTGGTTCATCTCGCACACTCGATCCCTAGCTACTACTCCTAGGGCCAGTTCTTTTGGCGGCTTCCCCAGCTTTTCCCACAAGACTAGTCACAGTGGAGAGTAACAATAAGGCGCCTCACTCATTTATTTGGGCTTCTAAACTACTACTCCGTCCTGGTTTATTCCTCACCATTGTAATTTGTGCTAAATTTTGACCAAAGATTTAACTGATAAAATGTTACTCCCTCCATCTAGGTGTGTAAGTCATCTTACGAAAACCTAATAATCCCAAAAACTTACGCGCGGTGCATTAACTTCTACCTCGTTTCTTGTTTCTTGACATATCAACCAATAAGAGATAAAGAGTGTGCATTCTTTTAATGACTTGAGATATCAAAGACGACATGCAATGGTTAGTTCATTGCATGCAATACTATTAATTAGCAAATAAACATTAATGTTTCTCGTTTTCTCCTCCTCCCTGGTCACGGTGCACAGCCTAAGATGACTTACTCACCTAGACGGATGGAGTAGTGCATGTGACATGCACTAACATTTCATTAGTTAAATTTATGATCAAAATTTGACACAAATTACAATGGGGACCAATAAACCAGGATGAAGGTAGTAGTTATGGGATTACTAATCTAGGAGCCTAAAAGAACTGGCCCCTGGTACTCCTACTAGTAGTAGTACTCAAGTTGGAATTCCAATTGCACGGCACAACTTGTTAGGCAAAAAATTCGATACAGGGTGTAGGAAGCGGTTTGGGAATTTGCATGCCTTTCCAACCAGTGAGATACTCCGTACAAAGTATGATAGAGAAATAACCACAGAGAAGGAAGCTAAAAGTAAACAATCAAACGAGCATTTTTGCATTTGTTTTGCATTGAATCGTTTCACAAGCTTTACTAGTGCCATTTTTCTACTTTTACAAAAACCGCATCATAATGTTAAAATGTGCATTTGCACGTACATAAGTAATAGTAGTACTCCCTCTGTCTAGGTGTACAAGTCTTCCCTCCTTCTTGGTCACGGTGCACAACCAAAGATGACTTATTGACCTGGACGGAGGGAGTAGCACAGTCTACAAGCATATATCGAGAGAGACATGTAGTCCGATAGTATATAGTAAAGTTTGTGCTATATGCACGTACTTGCAAAATGCGTACGGATACACAAGGTTTCCAAACTTTACCTTTTACATACTTAATTAATGACGCTAAAAATTCCTGAATGTTCGGGATTTATCATTTGCGTCCCAAAACTAATGAGATCGCCTTACGAAACAAAAATTATACTCCTCCTAAAAGCCACGACGCTCGCAGGAGCGCTTGCGGCGCGCCACGAGTGCCCTGGTGCGTGGCCATTTCCCAGCGCGTCGACACAACGCCTCTTCTTCAGCCTCGAAACTCACGAGGTGCTGACTGGCGGCTTGCTGGCGGCAAGCGCGATCTCACTGGTGTGGTGATCCGGCGCCAACAGGTACTCCTCCTTGTTGGAAGCGTGCACCCGGTCCACATACCACCAAGCGTAGATGACGCGCTTGGGCCTGACTGCACTCAGGGTGTCGACACGGGCGTCCTCCGCCACCCTCACGGCCCTCGCACGAGCCTTCTGCCAAAGAGCCAATTGCCTGACTCTCTCGGACGCGATGTAGGCCTCACAGGCAGCTTGTTCCGCGGTGCGCTTCTCTTCCTTGGCCTTCTTCTCCGCCTCTATTTTGGCGCGCTCCGCTGGAGGCAAAGCCTCCCACAAGGCGACATCCATTTCTTTCCAAAGCTCCTCAAGGCTGAGGGGCTCGGCGGGCGGCACAGCGTTCTCCTCATAGCGGGGAGCCGACGCGTCCTCCGACGCGTGTGCTGGCGAGATTGGGAACGCCGACGCGTCCACCTCGACGTGTCGCGGCGAGGAGCGGAACACCGACGCATTCTCCTCGACTAGTGGCGGCGAGGAACAGAACGACGATGCTTCGTATCGCGGCGAGGAGCGGAACATCGACACGTCCTCCTCGACTAGTAGCGGCAAGGAATGGAACAACGACACATCGCGTAGCGGAAAGGAGCGGAACACCGACGCGTCCTCCTCGACTAGTGGCGGCGAGGAATGAAATGGTGATGTGTGACCGTCCGTGCGGTGCAGCAAGGGGCTCCTAGGGCTTGGGAGGGGCGATGCCATGGTAGTCGACGTGAGAGGGAGGGGGAGGAGATAGCGATGAACGTGAATGTGAGGGGGCGGAGATAGCGATGTCGTGGGAGGCGTAGTATTTATAGCGAGCAATGGCACACCTACGTAAGATATGGACTGAGCTGCACTGACTTAACTGCAGGTCCAGTTGCGTCACTGACATGTGGGCCAGTTCCCTGTTGGGCCCATATGTCAGTGACCCAATGCACCTGAAGTTAAGGAAAAGCTACGTGGGCATATTTGTTGGAGTAAATTATGGGGGAGCGAAGGGGTGGAAATATTTTTGGTCACAACGGATTGGATGAGCGTGGGGGGAGGAGAGTCATGCATGCAGATTTTTTCACATGGGGTGGAGTGGTGGGACCGCTGGAGGGAGAAGGAGAGTTTGGCAGGCATATTGTTTCCACACATGGAGAGGAAAAGATTTGGAGACGAACGGGCTTCCTGCAGGTATGGGGAACGATGCATAATAAGTCATCTTGCATGCCGGGCTAGGTATAGTCTCAAGTCATTAAAAACATACACGCCCCACACATGTTCATATTTCAAGGTGCACTAAATTATTGCATGCGATGATTAAGGCTGGCCATAATGGTGTTATCTTAGCTGGTATCATGCACACGGGAATAGCAAACATGCTGATGTGGCAAAGAATTAAAGAAGATAGGGGGGGTTAGAGTAACTAGTGTTCATGCATGCATTGGTAAACACATTTTTTTGTGAAGAACAACAACATTAGTTGAGTACTTTTGCAGACTTCAAAAACTATTCCACCGCCTCTACTATCTTGCTAAGAGTAGGTGAAAATTTTGAATCGAGCCCTTTAAACTAGAAGGGAGGTAGTGGTACTCTAATAGCTAATCTTGTTGTGATGACAAGATAGGACATGGTACGCACCTGGACGGAGGAACTAGTCTGCATTGTGCATTTAAGTTTTGTCTGAAGTCAATGTACCTCTACTTTCACCAGACTTATAAAAAAATGTACTCCCTCCGTCTAGGTGTGTAAGTCATCTTACGAAAACCAAATAATCCCAAAACACGTAGGCGCGGTGCATTAACTTCTACCTCATTTCTTGTTTTGACATATCAACCAATAAGAGATGAGGGTGTGCATGCTTTTAATGACCTGAGACTATCAAACATGACATGCAGTGGTTAGTTCATTGCATGCAATACTAATAATTAGCAAATAAACATTAATGTCTCTCGCTTTCCCCTCCTCCTTGGTCACGGTGCACAACCTAAGATGACTTACTCACCTAGACGGAGGGAGTATCAACATTCACAATGTCAAATCAATATTTTTACACTCATTATAAAACGTAGTTCTTGTACTCATTATAATCAGTATTGTAGATATTGATATTTTTAGTATAAATTTGGTCGTGGGATTCATTGATGCCTGTCAAAGCATGGAGGAAGCGGAGCTTAGGGCTTGCATTGCCGGTCTCTACATAGGTATTTCTCTTCATAATCCTATAAGTTTAAAGACTGATTGCGCTTTTGTGGTAGCGTCTCTTGCATCGAGGGACTATGACAGGTCTGCTGTGCGTGACCTGAAGATGAAAGCGTTGAGCATCTCAAAGTTGATCAACAATCTTCAATTGTCAAAGATTAGCCGTTCGGCCAATAAGGTGTCACACTTAATCGCTAAGTATAGCTTTGACAATAGATTAGATGGTATTCTTGTAAATAACGTATCACCCTGTGTGGTGAATATTGTATCGAATGAGTGTACTAGTGTGGCTGGTTAATTAATACAAGGTGGTGTTAAAAAAGTATAAATTTGGTCAAACACTTTGCAAATGGTTGACGGGAGTAAAAAGGACCAGAGGGAGTATCATGCATGCGGAGTAGGCAAAAAAATTGCTCATTTATAGCCGGTCGAAGTCTCAAAGGGCGCGACCGCGTGAGGGAGGCGAAGGTCATGGGAGGCGCCACGTTGACGGAATTAAGTGAAGTTACATCCACGCGCCGGCATGGCGTGCGAACAGGCAGAAGCTATACCGTCAGGCCTACGATATGGGTCTAGTAGACATGACATCTAGTGGGTCCCACATAGTTCTCGAGAACTCTTTGGGGGCTTGCAGCCGTTTATCAACCGGGCAAGCCAGTAACCCCACGCCGTTCGCACGCCCTACTCGTCCCCGTCTTCTACCTCACAACAGTTTGCTCCCAATCGTCCCATCCTTTCACATTAGTTCGCTCCCAGTTTTTGCGGGGTACAATAGTTCAACTTCTCCTAACCCTCCTCCAAAATCCATGGCCTCCCAAATCTCCATGGTCGCCGCTGAGTACCAGGTTAGAGCCATCACCGGCAATCAGTTCATCGTACTCTACACACGTGGATCCACGACGGTGAAAGCATGGCTTGCTCGCTTCCTACGCATGTTCAACAGTTCAACGGATGAGTGGGTCGCTAGGCTAGATGTTGAGTACACCACAGTCCTGGGACGAGAGAAGGATCTAAAGGACGAAGAGAGGAAGAAGCCCGCCGTGATCTAGGTTTGCATACATAACATTTGCTTGGTCTACCACATATGCCATGCCGACGTTGAGTGCCAGGATTTTAAGAACTTCCTCAAGGACAAAAGAGTGAAATTCGTTACTGTAGGCTTTAAGAACGACAGGGATGTCCTGCGTCGGATAGGTCTCGTTGTAGGCCAGCCCTTTGATCTCCAGAAGGCAAGCCTGGTGTCCTCCTCTCAACCTTCAATGCTGACCCTGGCAGCAGCCATGATTGATCCTTCGTATGCTAAACTGAAGAAACCTCATCACAAGTTTCATCATGCATGGGAGTCGAAGACATTAGATGAAGATCACATCCTGTACGCAGCAATGGATGCCTACCTTTGTTTAAATATCTACAAGGGTTGGATGAAGAAGTAGAGCCCAGTGTCCGGTTCAAGCAAAGAAGCGTCAGCGAAGAGGAAGAGGAAGAGGGACGAGGACGAAGTCGAGGACGTGGACTCGGACTCCGAGTAGGTGGCAGTGTTGTCGCTCATCCTGGTTCTACTGTAGTGTCAAGCGAACTTGTTGCTTAGTTTATTTTCAAGGGTGTGTTGTGCTGAGGCCCCAGCAGAACTATGTTTATGTTCTTTCTCGTTATTTGAACTCTTTAGTATGTATAGTAGTACTAGTACTATGTCTTACTGCTGTTCTTCTTGCAGTTGGTACTACTGCTCATATCTTCGTGTTCCTACTGTACTTAATACGTTCGTACTAGTAGTATAATTTGGGTCAGTTGATTTGTGAAAGAAGTTCGACGGAGCGAAGGAAGAAGATGACAGAAGAGGTGGAAGAAGCCCTTCTATCCATCCATGTTGCATCAAACGGCTCACATGAGTCGACTGACCCAAATTGCTCCTTCAGATTGCAGGATCCACGTGGCATTCAAGGTCTCGAAGGTAGATTCCGCGTCCGCACCCGGTTTGCAGGCTCGACGCACGCGCGACCGGCTTCCGCCGTGACAGCCACCATGCGCGCCTCCTCCATGCGGGCGGAGACGACAATGACACGCTAGTTCCTCCTCGCCGGCGTGCTGGAGCATGCACTCATCCTCCTCTTCGTACGCTGTGTGCATAGACACGTCTCCACCAGCTGCTTGTGTGCTTGGCAGCGCGGCGGCATGGTGAGGAGGGACTGCAGACGACGCGAGCGGGCGAGCCTTCAGCTTCATGGCACAGGGATGGCGGCGACACGATGATGATGGGCGAGAAATTGTTGGCCGGAGCAGGCGGGCACCGGCATGCGCAACGGCGGTGGCGACATATTGATGAGTGCGTGTGTGGGAGCTTACTTTAGTTTTATATAAGGTTGGTCAAACTTAATAGAAAACCGTACTAGTACACGTAAACATTAGACTTAGGCAGCGCTTTTATTAGTTTTTTTTGAAGTTAGTACCATAGCCACGATACGGAATCCTGTGCAAGCACATGAACCGCGGCCGCGTGGTCGATCGAACGGTGAGTCACCGTGTCGCACTCGAAGGACATCCACCGAACCTTTTTGTGTGTGTGAAAACAATCCTCGAATACTACTCAACTTTTTTTCCTGGGAAAGTTCTTGATGCTGCAATATTTCCATATATTTGAATTTAGCTCCAGTTTGTGTTTATTTGGATTTGGACATTTTAGGTGCGCCCTAGTTTTTTTAAGACTTATTTTGTGTGTGTGACTGAGAGAGAACGTGTGTATGTGTCCATATGTGTGTTGTGGCGGAAGGGCAATGTGGAGACGGTGTGCGTGTGATACAAACATAGAGAGGTGTGAATGTGCAAATGATCATGCATGAGTGAGACATAGACAAATGCCGATACGTTGTGTATACATGAGAGAACGGTCTTCTAGTTTACTTGTGTGTGTGTGTGTGTGTGTGTGTGAGAGAGAGAGAGAGAGGAGCATCCGTAGCACAACAACCATCTCTCTCGATTCGTCCGTCCCTCGCAGATCTCATGCAACACATGCATCAACGCGCACATTTTGACACCCTCACCCGGCCCCTGCCCACCTCAAGGCCCGCACAATCTCTTCGTGAATACCCATTTCTCTCCTTAGGTTTGTTTTCTCTCAATATCTGACACACACACACACGCAGCACAACACACACACACACACTCCCCCGAGCACACAATTCATCCCCATCCAAGGTTATACGGCGACCACTCTCGCTTGTGCTTCTTTGCACCCCAACATGCACAACACCTAAATCTTCAAAGAGGGTGTCGAGCAGATCGAAGACGACGACCACATCGCGCTAGATAATGCGGGGTCATTTGGAAGCAGGGTGATATGACGGCGGCTCACTGACTCCTCCCCCCACCATCTTTCTCTCTCTCTTGCACAAAATTACCAATCCCTCTCTCCCCCGCACAAAATTGTCAATCCCTCAACCCACGAGATCCTTCCCCTCTCGTCCATGTTTTTCCAGCTCTCTCATCAAACATGTTGCCTCTTCTCCTTCCACGTATATAGAATCCATATGCACATGCATCTCACGTATATTACATGTCTCCATCTTTCTCACAGACCTAACTTCTTCCTCTCTCTTTCTCTCTCTCTCTCTCTCTCTCTCCGTCTCGTAGGTTTGTATCCTACTCTCTCGTCCACATACATACAATCTTTCCCGCCCTATCTGCTCCATCTTCAAAAGCCCTCTGTTCACGTTTCATTCACACATTGGGATATGTCAAAATGTTGCTTCTATAATGGCTGATGTAGAGTTATGGTTGTTTTTGTTGCATCCTACAAAGTAATAACCATGAAATGCATTTATATTCTCATTTGACTGGGATTATGTGAGTTTGAGCATGTTGTGAAGTACTATAGACATTGTATACATCTTGGGATTCGACAATGATTGTAACTATTGAATTGTATAGACCATTACATTCGAAGTCAATAGCCTAATATATTTATTTCACAATTTCAACAAATGATTAGTTCACTAAAACAAAGAAAACTAATGTGTACTCCCTCCGGTTTTATTTATGTCCGCATATTAGCATTGGTCAAAGTCAAGTTTTCTAAACTCTCAGAAAGCTTCTAACAAAAAATATTAACATATACAATAACAAATAAATACCATTAGATTCATTATTGAATGTACTTTCACATCATACATATTTGTTATGGTAAATGTTTATTTTTTTTATAAACTTGGTCAAACTTTAGGAAGTTTGACTTCGGTCAAACCTAATATGCAGAGTTTTACTACTACTACTCGCTAGTTGCTTAGCCGAATCACTCAACACGCCACACGGGGAGTCCAGTGTCACAAAATTTTGAGGTCGGCGGGAAAATCTCCCGCGACCCTGATTCGAGCAGTGGGAAGTTACCATCATAGCCTTCGGAACAGGCCTACGGATGATGCTTGGTAGGGGGCTGTTTTCGTAACTTCAGGTTCACCCTACCCAGCGAACCCCACCCCGACACCTAGAGTAGTACACCTGAATACTCCCCATTTTCTATCCCCACCGCAAAATAGACTTCTCCACGGCACCACAGCCTTCGTGCTCCTCTCCTTTACATCGGCACACTCGTCCACCGCAGCGCATCTGCCTCATCGACGACCTCGTACGCCGCACTGGAGCCGGTTCACCATCGTTGTCGTACACGGAGACTCTTCCCCGGCATCGTCTTCCACGGTCTCAGATCTGCTTCCCAGAAGCCGACGCCAAGCACAGAAGTACCACCGTCGTGGACAATGAACTGACTCCCGTTGCCGACCATGACTCACAGAGGCCGCCGCGACCATCGTTCTCCTCCTCGGTTGGTAATGTGTGTATTGAATCACTTAGCAGTACATGTGCAGTTCCAATTTTGTTCATACCTACCCTTCAAATTTCCTGGGTGCTATTGTTCCCGTAAAAGTAATTGGTTATAGCCTCCATTGTCCAACAGAATATCAGCTTGTAATTGTGCGTCGCTCCTGTATCGCGCTGTGCTTGGGTAGGTTTTTCATCTGCAACCAGTAGTGTGGCAAATGATGGAAATGTTTTTAGAACTTGCAAGATGCCCATGCGTTGCACACATCAAGATGCATTTGTATGAGTAGTTTATCTTCTGGGAGAAAAGGATGAACAAGGGAAGGAATTATTTGCAAATCTGGAGAGGGGTATGTGTATCTTTTTGCAAAATTCCCATTTGTTTCCTTCATATCTGTCAGATATAAATCGGACGGCCTATATTGCAAGAAAAAGTATAGAGAAAAAAAGTAGACAGTAAAGGAAGTAGAGATAAATATTAAATATAAAATATAAAATAAATATAACAGTAGATAAGAGAGTAGAGATAGCAGAGACGTCGGGAAATGATCGCGCGCGCATGGGAAAAAGCGGCCGGGCGTGCGCTAGTTTTGGCGCGCGGCGTCCGGCGCGCTTTATAAAATCCAAGATCATTAGGGAACTGGCACATGACACAAGGTGCAAATTCCCAGATGATGCTGGATTACACACAAGCTAGGTGGAGTCGTCAGCTGTTCGTGTCCTCGTGGCATTAGTAAGGGCTAAAAGAAAGCGTGCAGCAGCCCTTGAGAATGTAGCTGAGTTCCTGAAGAAGTGAAAAGAGCAATCGGATGCTCTCTTCACCCAAGCCAAAGAAGAGATGGAAGAAGCCAGAAATAAGCTAGGAGAGGCAGAGCAGGCTAGGCGTCTCCTGCTATCTAAAACTATTGTCAATACAAAATTTCCTTCATAATAGCTAGGTTCAAATGTTTATCCAGTCAACATGCCTGTTGTGATGTCTGTGCATCTACTGATGTGGCACAAAATGTTTTTTTCGGGTCATGTAATGACAGCAATTACTTTCCAAACAATAACAGACAAAGCATTGGACATGGTATAGTTCACGCGCAAGCCCGACATTCCAAGTTCAACTTCCACATCAAACTCATGTTCACAGATATCTGCACATTCATACATAATATCCACAACCATGATTCACTTCAAAGCCAAAAAATGTGAGGAGAGTTATAAATAAAGAAAAACCTCTACTAGTTCCTGCTACCAGTGCGAGCACAACAAGTCAAGACCATGCATAAATTAATTATACTTTAGTCATTTTTTGTGTTCCAAAATGCCTGCCGGCTCGCGGAAGGACGTGTTGCCAGCACACGCGCGGATTCAATGAAGGCAGGCGGGGCAGTCTTAAGCTGGTTGCATGCGGCGAGGAGGCGTGCTCAGCCGGGCCTACAACGAGTACGACCCTCTTGGTCGGTGCGCCGGTTCAATGCCTGCTCTATGAGAGGTCGCGTCCGTGTCAGAGCAATCACTCCCTCCAGTCCTTTTTTGTTTGGGTATAACAAAATCTTGTTTTCCTTTCACATTTTACAAGTAAAATTTGTGGACAAACTTTGACCCAAAGTACGATGGGGACTAGTAAACCAAAATGGAGGTAGTAGTTTTTTTAATCAAAGAAGGGTTTCCCCTTCCGATTTTCATTACTGAAAACCAGCATCTAAATCTAAACCATAGTATTTGCCCTAGAACTACCAGATTCAACATCTCGCAACATAAACCCATACAACCATATGCCAAGGAGGTACGTAGTACTATGAATTCCATTTTCGCTCCATACCAATCGTTCTAAAAACTACTTACTACTTATAACGTGCCACTGAAAATCGGAACTCTTAACCCCGCTAAAAATGATATTTTAAACGTGGCTACTCGATCTATGGCAACTGGCAAGCCACCACGCTCCAAGTTGTTCACCTGTGGTCCCGACCATCAACTCCTACGGATCAAATTATCACGCGAGCTGACTATTCCTACAAAGGTGCTCCACCACGTACCCGGTACCCGCGAATGCAGCAATCGTGCACCTAGAGTTTTAGGGTTTATTTGTTAATGTCGCCTTTATGTAACACTCATGTGTGCGAGACAGCGAGAGGCCGACTGCGTGCGTGCGCCTCTTCTCTTCGTATATGTACTCCACCGTTTGTCTGGTGTCCAAAAAATTATAATAACTACAAGCAATGTGCCAATGCGTTGCCACACGATCAAAGTAGATTAATACATATTCACCGATTTGATAGAAAAAAAGTCTAGTTTTGAAATACTTATATCACTAAATATATGTTATGTTTCACTCAAAATATATTCCTTTGGCGGTTTTGATGAGATAAGGGAGGAATGTTTTTGGTTTCAAGATTCGAGAAGTGGTATATATCTAATTTCTACTCTTACTAGCAAGATGCCCGTGCGTTGGACGGAATATCAAGATCTTGTGGGAGAAAAGGATGAACGAGGGAAGGCCTTATCTGCAAATGTGGTGAAGAGTGCGGGTAAATTGCCATATTTTCCTTCCTATCCGTCAGATATAAATTGGACGACCTACATTGCAGGATGGTAGACCCACCATCATCACCAACTCTATTTTTATCCCTACTCTTATAAAAAGCATTGTCGGTGATGATCGTGTGCCTGCCATCCTGCAATATAGGCCGTCTGATCTATATCTGATGGATAGGAAGGAAACTATGGCAATTTTGCAAAAAGATACCCACAGCCCTCTCCACATTTGCAAATAAGGCATTCCCTCATTCACCCTTTTCCCCCACAATATAAAATACTCATACAAATGCATCTTGATGTTCCGTGCAACACATGGGCATCTTGCTAGTTGTTGCAAAAAGCCCATGTGTGTGTGAGAGAGAGGGAGAGTGGAGAGAGGACGGAGTGCATGTGTGACAAAGACACAAGGAGTGTGTGTGCGATAGGTATCAGCTTAAAATGAGGCGATAATGTGTGTGTGCACGAGATTCAAATTGAGTTGGCACGAGCGTAAACATGCACTCTGCAAAATTTGAACGAAGCAGGGAAAGTCGCAGTAACCGCTCGAATCCAAAATCTACGAGATGGAAATTACTATTGCCTATCCCTGGCACGCAAAGCCTATCTGCTCGATTTTTATAGGTTTTGATAGGGGTAGGTTTGTAATTTCACCCAAATTTGACGTAACCGCCTCTCACCCGGATTCATACACGATGGGCGCCAAAACACAGTGTGTCCTCGTCCGAAATCGACTCCCTCCCCGATTCATATTCATATACACGGTGGGCGCCAAAAACAAACTCTCGTCGGCAAATATTCGGTGTATGCGAGATTACCGTCCTATCCCCAACCGACTAATGTTGCTGTGATGTAGTAGAAATTTTAAATGGGGGCTAAGTTTATAAATTTCCTCGCTTTTGAGACAAGCGCGCCCTGAATACATGGTTCACCCCTTCCTCTCTACCTCCCTTTTCCCCATTCATACTCCATGGGCGCCAAAACACCCTCTCCACCCCACCCTCCTCCGTCCGCCGCCGTCCGCCACCCCATCCACCGCCGTCCTCCTCCACCATGCCGGAGCTAATATGCCGACGCCGCCGTCCATTACAAGAGATCGACCTCTCTCATCCACGGCTTCGGACCGGGATCTTTGCATCCCGTCCCCTCTCTTCATCCCCGCCGTCGTCCACCTTGCCGGCGCCGCTCCTACGACCGTCTTGTCCACCGCGCCCTGCCGCAACCGTCTACCCTCCTAGATCTGGTTCCACGCTGCCGACAACCATCGCTACCGCAGCACCGTCAAATTCTCAGCAGATGCATACACGGCGCCACACCAGAGGCGGTACTCTTTCGTATCTGCTGAACTTATTTATCGCAGCAAGAAAATAGATCGCCACTGCTTTACTCTGATTTCTTGTCTTGGTTGCGAAGTTGCCTTTGTCTCGTTTACACCTTCAGATCCGCCATGGCACGCTCAACACTATACTCCCAATGCTTATGGTTTTCCCGTTTTATATTCCACACTAGTTAAATCATAGTAGACTAAATTTTTCAGAGCTCGCCGGAGTTCGCCGGTGCAAACGAAGGGGCTCGGGTGGTTGTGGGGCCTCGCCGAACGAAGAAAACTCGACGCGGGTGGGGGTTGGGGTGGGGGTGGGGGGTGGGGTGGCGGAGGAACACAGGCGGTGGGGGCCGGTGGTCCGGCCGGCGGCCCGTGCGGTGTTCTGTATGGGAAGAATCAGAGACGAGGAAGAAGATGGGTTAGGAGACGTAGGATCTTCATCCAACTGCCTGAAATGGTCGAGAGATAGCTGGGAGTTGAATTCTTAATGCACTCTGGTTCATCATGTGTGGGCACTGCACAACCAACATTTTATTATCCAAAATCTGCTTGCTCTTCTTTACCATGTTCCTCTTCTGTTCTTCTTTAATATGTACTCTCTCCGTACCTAAATACAAGTCTTTGTATAGATTCCACCGTGGACTACATATGGAGCAAAATGAGTGAATCTACACTCTAAAATGTATCTGGATACATCTGTATGTGATCCATAGTGGAAATCTCTACCAAGACTTATATTTTGGAATGGAGGGAGTATGATAGTAGTACAGTATGTTCCTTGTACTGAAGATGAGCAGGGACATTTGCAATGTAGAGGTTTATGTCGGTGTCAAAATCGGCGGATCTCGGGTAGGGGGTCCTGATCTGTGCGTCTAAGGCTAATGGTAACAGGAGGCAAGGGACACAATGTTTACCCAGGTTCGGGCCCTCTCGATGGAGGTAAAACCCTACTTCCTGCTTGATTGATATTGATGATACGAGTGTTACAAGAGTTGATCTACCACGAGATCGTAGAGGCTAAATCCTAGAAGCTAGCCTATGGTGATTATGAAGGTTGTGATTGTCCTCATATGGACTAAACCCTCCAGTTTATATAGACACCGGAGGGGGCTAGGTTTACAAAGAGTTGGTTACAAAGAAGGGAATCTTATATCCAGATTGCCAAGCTTGTCTTCCACGCAAAGGAGAGTCCCATACGGACACGGGACGAAGTCCTGAGTCTTGTATCTTCACGGTCCAATAGTCCGGCCAAAGTATATAGTCCGGCTGTCCGGATACCCCCTAATCCAGGACTCCCTCAGTAGCCCCTGAACCAAGCTTCAATGACGATGAGTCCTGAGCGCAGTTTTTCTTCGGCATTGCAAGGCGGGTTCCATCTCCAAATACTCCAAAGTACCTATTGTAACAAACGATGTCCGGCTTCCCATCAATGTTGTACTCCTCGGCTTCTGTGCTTCAATAATGACCATCTCCACGCGTCGAGCGAATACGAGGAGCTGGGGTATTTTTACATTTGCCTCCCTGGTCCTGCAAGAAAAACCGTCTATTTGAAGGGACGGGGTTTCTTACATCCAAACTCCACCTTCTTCCCTTGAGCGAGCACCCGACAGATCGCGCCCAGAAAGAATCATTCCAGCATGGCCGGTCGTCGCAGCTCCTCCTCTCGCTCCTATAGCTCTAGGCCAGGTGATTGGGAAGAATGCTATGTTCCTCAAAACCGCTTAATAGAGCTGCAGACCCAGGGGTTTCTTCCACCGGCGTTCATGGTCCCCGTCCAAGCCGGACTAGCCACCTATAATGGCGGGGAGCAAGCGAAGAGATCTCCTAATCCATCCCCGGGGGAGCGAATATGCCTCATCCCGCATCTGCTACTAGGAGTTGGGTTTCCAATCCACCCATTCCTTCACGGGCTCCTGGAGTTCTACGGCCTCCAGTTGCACAACTTCACCCCTGCCTCCGTGCTACACATAGCAGGATACGTCGCCCTTTGTGAACTATGTCTGGGCTGCGAGGCTCACTTCGGGTTATGGAAGAAGTTGTTCTCCCTCGTCCCTCGCAACCAGGGGGAATCCATATATCAAGTGGGCGGAGCCGAAGTATGGCACGTCGCCGAGACTGGATACCTATCCGGTACTCCTAAGAAGGCACCGGAGAACTGGCCCTCGGAGTGGTTTTATGTCGATGACGTTCCCCTTTCGGATCCAGTCCGGATAGGTCTCCCTGAGTTCAGCAATGCTCCACCGAAGGCACGCCGAAGTTGGCGCCCTTAGGGCCCCCAGGAGGAGGATACTAGAGAAGTACACTTTTTGATGAACAGGATAAAGTTACTGTCCAAATCAGGGCTGACAATAGTCGAGGTTATGGCAATATGCATAATGCAGGGAGTGCAGCCGCTTCAGTATCGAGGGAAGCCCATGTGGCACTACAACAGGGAAGATGATGCCACCCGCTGTGGTCGTAAGGGTCCGGACTCCGCCACTGCTCTGGCAAGAATATTGTCCGATTTGTATAAAGGAGAAGAATAAGAATTCCTTCATATTAAACAGCGGGATGGGTTTTCTATGTACAACCCCCCAAGCTGGGTAAGTCGTCACTCTTCCCCCCGCTTCATTCATTCTGGCGTCCTTCGTCAAGATTATTTACCTCAATATTTCTGAGCAGGAGCTGAGGTGGGCCATAGAAGGATTCTCCAGCCCCTCCCCGCAGCCAGAGGACCCCGGAAGGGCCTTCGATCCAGGACTCGAAGAAGACCCGGATATTACTGTGGAGCTCGTCAACAGGACATTTTATCAAGCGAGCTGCGATGGCGCCTCAGTGGCTATTATTGCCGACTATCCCGGACTGCTACCTGCATCATGTGTAAGAAAAGCCAAAAAACCCTATCCTCTAAAGAGGAATCCTTTTTGATGCCATGCCTTATGCCTGGAATATCGCATTTTTATAGAGATGATAGTCGGAACGCGGCGCCGAGCCCCTAGGGGCTCGTCGGCAAAGGGCGTCCGAATCGGGCAGGTTTAACAGGAAGGCGGTTAGGGCCGAAACGCCGCTACAGAGGTATGGTAAAAACCTGCTCTGTGATTATTGTGTTTGAAATGTGACAGCGTCCTTTGTGTCCTGGCAGAAAGAGGAGTAGCCGGACTATATCCGGAGATCCTGCCAATCACGCCTCCACCAGCCGGATTCCAGGACCGGCTTCGAGGGAGGAAGTGGATGCGGGGCCGATGCCCAATTGTCCTCTGATGGAGGATGCAGATATGCTCTCCGCCACGAATTCCGAAGTAGAGAGTGCCATGAATCACCGGCGCCGAAGGGCCGTACTTTGCAACAACATCTTTTCCGAAGAGGCATTTAACGCCTTCAATTTGAGAGGCACATACATCCGAGCTGCTCAAGGTGGGCTTGCTTGTGCGACGGACCAATATGCCAAAGATATACGGGTAAGCAAATTTGAGAAGAATGTATAGCAGTAGCCCCTGAGACTTGAAATGGTTGGAACAACTGTTTTAAGGATCAATTTATGCTCATGTCCTTGTAGATAAGAATGAACAATTGTCTCGAGAGCTGGAGGAGTGCAAGACCCAGCTGAGGGCCACGATTGCCAAGCTAGAGGAATCCCAGAAGGCCTCATTTGGTAACATTTGTCTCAATTGTATGGAAGTGTACCAGTTAGTAAGTGGCTTGTATGATAAGTCTAACAGAAAATTCTGCAGACAATCCCGGGGTGAATCCGGAGGTCGTAGGAGGTGACGAGTCACATCTCTAAATGCAGCTAAAAGCTGGCGAACATATTCTTATGCAAGTTAGGCAGGAGAAGAACAATCTTCAAGATGCCAATGTCCGGCTGGGCGTCGAATTAGGAGATGTTCGCGCTCAGCTGGCGGACTCCATGAAGGAGAACAGAAGGCTCCGTCGCGACATTTATGGTAAGTGCCTATACGAATTGTAGGACAGCTCGGCGAGGAAGCATATTGAAAGAGTTTATATCTATAGGTATGCTGACGGGCTGTCCTGAAGAGGAGATGCCTGCTTCCGCAGGTGATCTAATGCAAGACCTCTCACAACTGCATGAGCGAGCTCGGCAGGTGATGCAGGGTATTGCCCAGGCCTTGTGGCCATGCACTTCCCTGCCAAAAGGCATGGGGGAGCTCATGGATATGCTCCAAGGAGCACGGCGGCGCTTCCGATTGTGGAAGATGTCAGCCTGCCGACAAGGTGCAAGAGAAGCCTGGGTTATGGTGAAGATGCGCTACACCAAGCTTGACCCGAACCATATGGCCGAAGTTGGACCGGCGGGGCCAGATGGGCAAGAAATTCCCGTAAGTCTGGTGTATGACTAGGTAGCATTAGCCGCAAAGTATTCCCAACAGGATTGTAAGCTAGATATCCTGTTGGATGGTATAGAGGAAGAATCTAGTCAGTCCAAGTGACTATGTAATTCAATGGACATATGTAGTCCCTAGCCGGATTAAAATCATTTGTCATGGCGGCCCTTTTCGCTTCAGCCCCCGGATCCGAAAGTCCGGGGTGTATCCGAATACCCGCTCAGTTATGCAAAACCGGGGTATGTGTGGAAACCAGGTGTAGGGGTCATAAGTGCTTGAACAGACAAGTACCCAACTAGTTATGTTATATTACATGGATAGTAAGAAACATCTTCCAGGGAGAATAGTTCTGTTAGGGGTTCCTTTCCCTGGGTGTGCATGCATCGATGTACATGTCCGGACTGTGAATAGGGACGCAAGATAAAAAACTTCTGGGGGTTCACGTTGTGATAAACGAAAAAAACATCTTTTGTTCACCGACCGAATATTCCCTTGAGAATGCTAGCTTTCAGCTTCACCTAGTCTGAGGTACACATCCGGCAGAACCGGGAGTAACAATCGCAGAGGTGCTCCCCTTATGCCCTAGCCGAATTAACGGGAACGTAGGGCATAAACACAAGAGCCAGGCAACCCAACATGGCCACATCTTAAGTCATATCGATGCATATAATGGTGAAGAAAAGACACATATGCAAAAGTAACGCATATGTGATAAGCAAGAAGCCATGAAAGCAATTATATTTAGCTTCCGTATTGGAAGCCCCCAAGTATGGCTTACACACATAGTGCGGTCGGAGCGATCCGAGCATCCGCACTGTATTGAGTAATTTGTGTGAAGAATGAAAAAGAACGAGAAAGGAAAAAGGGGAGGAACATAATGAAAAAGGAGTGGTAAGGAGACAGACACTAAGTTCGGTGCTAGGCATAGAATCTCCGGAGTCTGGCCGCGTTCCATGGGTTCGGCTCGACTCTGTTATCGGATGCATTACGTAGGCGGTACACTCCTCCGATGAGAACTTTGTCAATAATGAAGGGACCCTCCCACTTAGGTTTGAGCTTGTCCTTCTTCTTCTCTGGTAGGCGTAGAACAAGTTCGCCAATATTATAAGTTTTGTCCCGCACTTCTCTGCTTTGGTACTATCGAGCCTGCTGCTGATAGAATGCAGAACGGGCCTTTGCTATGTCGCGCTCCTCCTCCAGGGCATCTAAGTTATCCTGCCGGTCTAGCTCGGCTTCCTTCTCTTCATACATGCGTACGCGAGGCGAATCATGTATTATATCGCAGGGTAGTACTGCTTCTGCGCCGTATACCATAAAAATGGTGTGTATCCGGTGGTGCGATTCGGCGTGGTCCACAGCCCCCAGAGTACGGAGTCGAGCTCCTCGACCCAGTGCGTGTCTAATTCTGTCAAGGATCGCACTAGTCTGGGTTTGATGCCGCTCATGATGAGACCGTTTGCACGTTTGACCTGGCCGTTCTTTTGGGGGTGGTAGACAGAGGCGTAATCGAGCTTAATGCCCATATTGCCGCACCAAGTTTTCACTTCATCGGCTATGAAGTTTGAGCCATTGTCAGTGACGATGCTGTGGGGGACGCCGTATCGGTGTACAACCCCGGATATGAAGTCTATCACCGGTCCGGATTCAGCTGTTTTGACTGGTTTGGCTTCTAACCATTTGGTGAGCTTGTCCACCATGACCAATAAGTATTTTTTCTTATGGCTCCCCCCCTTAAGGGGTCCGACCATGTCCAGCCCCCAGACCGCGAAGGGCCAAGTAATGGGGATTGTTTGGAGAGCAGTGGGGGGCATGTGGCTCTGATTGGCGAAGAGTTGGCAACCGATGCAGTGTTGAACAAGGTCATGTGCGTCTGCGTGGGCTGCCGGCCAATAAAAGCCTGTGCTAAAGGCCTTACGAACGAGTGCCCAAGCCATAGCATGGTGCCCGCCAAGTCCGGCATGGATTTCAGCCAATCGCTGCCGCCCTTCCTCCTCGGAGATGCATCTTTGGAGCACTCTGGTCGCACTTTTCTTGTAGAGTTCTCCCTCATGGACTTTGTAGGCTTTCTAGCGCCGCACGATGCAATGTGCTTCATTTTGGTCCTCGGGGATCTCCTCCCTATTTAGGTAGGCCAAGAAAGGCTCGGTCAACGAGGCAATTACGACCATGATTTCATGGGCCGAAGGTGTTATTTCGGTGGCGGGGCCGCCAATTACGTCTGACGGTTCGGAGTCTGGGGGTGTATTCGGGTCCGCGCTAGTGTTGCCGGACTCCCCTTCCCATACCACGGATGGCTTGAAAAACCTTTCCAAGAATATGTTAGGTGGGACAGGGCCGCGTTTAGCGCCGATGCGGGCGAGGATATCCGCCGCTTGATTGTTTTCTTGAGCCACATGGTGGAATTCGAGCCCCTCTAACCGAGCTGACATTTTGAGGACGGCATTATGATAGTGTCACATCCCTGGTCCTGTTATGCACTAGGCTAGACCTCATGTGAGCATCATGTTTTAATTCAAATGAAATTTGAATTGAGGAATTTTCAAAGCCTCAGAAACCTTCTAAAAATGATCAACATTAAAATCTCCTCAAAGAAGTCCAAGAAAATGTTCCTCTTAGTCTCTGAAAATATTGCAAAGAGGTAAAACTCAAAACAATATTTTTGGTATCTCAGAGTTAATTATTTTGGGCCTTTGAATTAAATAAATAGCTATTTGCATTGGATATATATTTGATATATAAATAATATATGTCCAATAATTACTGGAACATTTTATGTGGTTTGGTATATTTTAACTCTAGCCACATAACTATTTTTAGGATTTTATAAAATGGTTTAGTATTTTACTAAACTAAAACAACACAGAACAAAATAGATAAATAAAAACAGAAATGGAAAGAGAGAGAAGGACTACCTGGCGCTCACCTGGTAACGCACCTGGCCCAGCAGCACGGCCCAGCCCATCTCCACTCCCCCCCCCTGTCGTCTTCCTCTGCCAGTAGGCAGAGGCGAGGTGTGGCGCGCGCCCGAGAGGCCTCGGCCACCTCCTGCTTCCCCTGGCCACCTCCTGCTTCCTCTCGTCGCCCTGGACCCCGTCCGCGACGCCACGCACACTCCCAGGCCTCGCACTCTCCCCGTGCCTTCTTCCCCCCTTCTCTGGCTCCCTCTCTCTTCCACCGAGCGGAGCCCCGTCGCCACCGACGCTGTTCGCCGCGGCCACAACCACCGCCTCGTCTCCCCAACGCCTCCCAAAGCTCTGCCTCGACCTACTCTTCCTCCCCACCGCTCCAAGCAACACCAGGAGCCCTGCAGTGACGCCATTGCCGCCATCTTCACCGACGGGCATCGAAGATCGCCGGCCCGATTCGCCGTCTCCGTCGCCTCCCCGAGCACACCGACCCTCTCTTCGAACTCACCGTGAGCCCCTGAGCATTTCCCCTCTGCCCCCCTGCTTGCTTCCGCCCTCTAGCCGTAGCCCCGAGGTCACCCGAGGCCGCCGTCCGCCATGGCCGGCGAGCCCGCGTTCCCGAGCCTCTCCTGCTCGCACCAGGGGCACTGACACGCTCCTGGCGCCTCCAGGAGGATGCCTCTCCACTCCGTTTGCTCGCTCGAGCGCTGCAGCCGCGTCCCTGCCCCAGCCCGAACTCCGGCCACCACGGAAGTGCTCGCCGCCGTCGTCTCCGGCCACCCCGCGGCCCCTTGTGCAGCCAGCTAGGTGCGGCCGTGTACGGGCTACCTTCTGGTGGCCTTCGCGCGTCCAGCCGCCGCCCGTAGCGCAACCCCGGTGAACATCCGCCACGTCTCGGGTCGCCGCCGGCCGAACTCCGGTGGCCAATGACGTGGCGCTGTCATTAGCCACTAATGACGCACTAACCAACCCCCTAGGCCACCGACAGTGGGCCCCACCCCTGGTCAAACCCCAGTCAGCGCTGGGTTTGACCGGGATTAGGTCCTGTGTTACTGACGTGTGGCCCCCACACGTCAGGTTTGACCCGAGCCAGCCCAGTTGACCCTGCTGACGTCACAGTGACGTGGTGCTGACGCCATAATTCATTTCTGGATTTATTATTATTCAGGAAAATTCAGAAAATGCCCTAAACTTCAATAAATCATAGAAAATTAACCGTAACTCCAAATTAAATAAATTATATATGAAAAATTATCAGAAAAATTCAAGGAATCCATCTGTACCATTTTCATGCATGTTAGAACAACTTATAGCTGCTGTTTAGCACAAATCAATTAAATGGCATTTGAATAATCACATATGGAGTTTGAATTTGAATCTTGTGTTCAAACCAACTCCATTTAACTTGTTGCTAGATGCACTAGCCCAAAACACATTCATTTTGCCATGTCATGATCATGCATCATATTGTGCATTGCATTGATTGTGTTCCCTTCTGTGTTGCCGGTATTTGTCCCCTCTCGATAGACGTGATACCGATGATGTGATCGTTGACACTGATGAAGACTCAATGCTATCCTCAGAAGTGCCAGGCAAGCAAAACCCCCTTGTTCATTCCAATACAATCCCACTCTCTCGCTCCTGCTCTCTTTTACTGCATTAGGACAACAATGATTCATCTGTTGCCTGCTGCGGTAGCTGAACCCCTTTATCCTTTGCATGACCTATCATTGCCACAGTAAATAGATGAAACCCACTAGCATGAGTAGGAGTTGTTTGAGCCCTGTTGTGCCTACTCATTCATGCTTGTTTGTCATGCCCGCTACTGCTTAGAGTCGAGTCAGGTCTGATTCATCCGGGATGAATCAGAGGTGTGTGAACATGTCCTACGGTGTGTGAGCTAAGCGTGTGAACACGATTTGGTAAAGGTAGCGGTGAGAGGCCATGTAGGAGTACATGGTGGGTTGTCTCATTGCAGCCGTCCTCAGGAACTGAGTTCTGTGTTTGTGATCCATGATTCAGCTACTACCACGCATTGGGCCCGAAACCAATGGACCCTCTCGGCTTCTTGATCACCCTTGTCCTCTGTCCAGGAGTTGCAAGTAGTTTCTGGTGTTTGTAGTATGCTGGAGGCCGTGGGCAGCGCTGACCGGAGGGGTGGGCTGTGATGCGGTAGGCACGTGGCCGGGTATACCGGGCGCCTGTTTGGTGTCACGGAACCCTGTTCACATCGTTTGGGGCTGTGAGCGAAACTCCGGCCGGATCTCCTCATGGATGGAAACCGAATAGGCGATAAACCTGGACTAGAGACTTGAGTGTTTAGGTAGGCCGTGGCCGACACCCACGTTGGGCTTCCGCTTGAAGGTTGCCGAGTACATGTCGTGTAAACGGCGGTAAGTGGTGAGAGCGTGTGTGAAGAAGTACACCCCTGCAGGGTTAACATCATCTATTCGAATAGCCGTGTCCGCGGTAAAGGACTTCTGGGTTGCTTATATCAGTTCATAGACAAGTGAAAGTGGATACCCTAAAATACGCAAGATAAGCGTGAGTGCTATGGATGGCGTTCTCGTAGGGAGACGGGAGCGGATCCATAGTGGTGTATTGATATGGTGAATATGTGGACTCGTGTGCGCCACCTCAAAAGAGTTACTCGCAGTCGTAGTTTAGGATAGCCACCGAGTCGAAGCTGGCTTGCTGCAGTTAAACCCCACCACCCCTTTGTTGATAATGATGCATATGTAGTTAGTTCTGATGTAACTCTTGCTGGGTACATTTGTACTCACGTTTGCCTATTTTATGTTTTTGCAGAGAGACTTCGGTCTCGCTAGTAGTTCCGCGTGGACTTCGACGTTTAGCTTGTTACCTCAGCTACGATCTTGTGCCCTCGGCAGGATCTGATAGATAGTCAGGCTTCTCAGCCTTTTTCATTTATAGATGTCTGTACTCAGACATGATAGCTTCCGCTTGTGCTTTGACTTGTATGCTCTGAATGTTGGGTCGTGAGACCCCTGTTTGTAATATCTCGCTCCTCGGAGCCTATTGATTAAATACTTGAGTTGTAGAGTCATGTCGTGATGCCATGTTGTATTTGCACATATCGAGCATATTGTGTGTATGTTATTGAAATGCTTGGTATGTGTGGGATCTGGCTATCTAGTTGTTTATCCTTAGTAGCCTCTTTTACCGGGAAATGTCTCCTAGTGTTTCACTGAGCCATGGTAGCTTGCTACTGCTCCGGAACACTTAGGCTGGCCGGCATGTGTCCTTCTTCGTTCCTGTGTCTGTCCCTTCGGGGAAATGTCACGCGATGAATACCGGAGTCCTGTTAGCCGCTACAGCCCGGTTCACCGGAGTCCTGCTAGCCCAGTGCTACAGCCTGGATTCACTCGCTGATGACCGACACGTTCGATGCTGGGTCATGGATGCCTGTCCCTGTAAGTCTGTGTCACTTTGGGTTTACGACTAGCCATGTCAGCCCGGGCTCCTTATCATATGGATGCTAGCGACACTATCATATACGTGTGCCAAAAGGCGCAAACGGTCCCGGGCAAAGGTAAGGCGACACCCGTGGGAATACCGTGCGTGAGGCCGCAAAGTGATATGAAGTGTTACATGCTAGATGGATGTGGCATTGAGTCGGGGTCCTGACAGCGTTGGTATCAGAGCTTGACTGCCTGTAGGATTACCAAGCCAAACTGGTCGAAGTTGAGTCTAGAAATTCTTAGTTATATAAGGGAATTGATTGTGGGATGGAACGTAAGGCTCTTTTTACTCCTTATACCTCATGGCCTTCTGATCTGAGTCATCATCTTCTCTTCTACGGGGATTAAGAACTAGGCTATCTCTTCTTTCTATTAGGATCACGTGTTGCTAATATGTAGACTTATAAGATTGTTGGACTTAAGCCTCGTTTCAGTTCCTACTACTTCGGTATGATTACTGTTGATCTCGGAACCTTGATACTGTGATGTTGAGTGGTTATGCCACCATTTTGTGATTGTCTCAAATCTTTTTGAGCATTTACAGCCGTTATGCTGTCCGAGTCATTCCAGGTTTCTAAATAGTCTGATGCATTTGCAAATCCTTTCCCTCTGGTTTCGATGTTCCTTTATGCCAGCTCAATCACACTAATTGTTGAGTTGAGGTATTCTACTGCCTCGACCTTTATGTTGGAGTTATTATTATGACCCTAGGTGTCTCAGGGGATCATCTAGTAGTCTAGCCATGTTTTGTGTTCCCAGTGTGATGATTCTGGCCGTCATTATCGAAAGCATCCCGCGATGCCATTTAGTTAGTAGGTATTCTATTCCTGGGTTCTTGAACCCGAGATCCACCCTACTTACTTCATGTTGATAGTAATTGCTAGCTCCCTTAGGTTATTAGTAACCTTTGCGATAGTCCTTGAAGTCCGTGGTATCTTCTTCTTCCAAATACCATGAACTACTTATGGCAGAAGTTCCT
>NC_057804.1:466687445-466710805 GCF_018294505.1 Triticum aestivum
ATTGAGTCAAAGAAGTTGTATGCCGCAGATCAAATGCCAATCCAGCTTTTGGTTCTGTTCTACCTTGGAGTATTACCCCCTTTATGTCAGAATTGTCATGAGAACTGCACCAACTCTCATGAATTTTGACGTAGTGATACTTCTCACCATCATTAGTCATTCCTCGGCCCTCGTGTTGATGCAACCGGAATACCGACAAATGAATTGTGATGTGTGAAATCAATACTCCCAGCAACCTCGTTGCTTGGTAGTTAAAGGATAATAATTTCATTCTTAGCGTGTTGGTTTTTGAATCATCCTTCTAAGACTGATCGTGCTACCTAGTCCTTATTTCGGTGCACCATTCGATTGATGAGTTAGGATCTTGTCAAGTCCTCACTCATTTGATCATATCGTCTTGCCCTCAAAAGCGAGATTGTTCTCGAGCTTAGTAACATACCGGTGGTTCGTGATTTTCCGAATATCTTCTCGGAAGTATTACCAGGTTGTTCCCTGACTGTTATGTTGAGCTCGTGATCAAGTTGGTTTCTTGTGAACCACCTTCTCTCCAAGAATCGGTGTTAGATATCCCTGAGCTAGTTGGTTAAGCTAGACAACAACTTGGAGAGTTGGAAGATAAAAGCTTGCCTGACTTAGTTCGTTCCAAAGGGATATTCTTGTGTAGTGTGTGTTGAAGAAAGATGATATCTTCATCGATTGGTCCTTGTGATCAGTTGCTGGACCTATTGTCTTATCAATCCTTTGATTTGAGTGTGGGCTATCGTCAAATCAAATCAATACCAACGATGCTCGTAATGTTGTCTTATTCATGGTTGATCCCTCGAGCATACACCATTACATCTTTGGTCTGACCAATGCTATCACCGTGTTCACTTAACTATGGAATTCCTTTTAAAAGGAAACCTAGATGAATTGTTGTTGAGCCCATTGACAACATCCTTATCTCCTCCATGATTTTGTTGAACATTAAGCTAGTGTTGGAAACTTTTGAAAGCATTTGTTCATGCTAGCTCATGAAGCATATGTTTGGATGAAGTTAGTGACTTCCTTTAATTCATGTGCATCTGATGCAAGTTGCCACCGTGGATTCGAGAAAGTCAATGTTGCTTTCTTTGGAATCATTCCAAATCAGTCATGCACACGTGCGAAGAATGCTGTGGTTTGAAGACTTGCAACCTTCAATCTATATGTATCCCTAGCACACCAAGCCACTGATTGATTTGTTCAAGGAGAAGGAGTTTCTTCATAAGAGCTAATCCGGACTTATGTAAGGACTTCGATACCCTCGTTGATGGTTCCCCCTCCTGAACTCGGTAGTGTTTTATTATAAGACTACTATGTGGTCATGCTTGTCTGGGACAACGTGTTCACATGTGTGTAGCAGAACCAGCTCATGTTTTGGAGCTTACTATCGTAGTTCATTCCCCGAGAATCTCGCAACTTCATCTCGTCGATTTGTGTTGCAAACTTTCGTTTTTCTTCCTAGACTCGATGAGTCTGGAATATCCTGACACCAACCAGATCTGAATCTCAGGCAGATATGATGGTTTGGAACATTTTCCAAGAACTATAATATCGATCCCTTGGAAACCGGTAAAGTGGATGTCGTGGCCAACACACCCAGCCGGAAGACCTGTTATTATAATATCTTGATTGAGGAAGTTGGCCACCTCCCCATAAGGATTTCGTAGGATTTACCTCCCTAGTTGTTCCTTATGGATTCTTGTGCTCCCGAAGTCCGACCTTTACTTGATGTTCTAGATATCAAACCATATCTATGAATGGGTTACACTAGCACATCAAGAAGAACATTAGAAGCGGAGTGCTAAATGTCTCTCGGTCGATCATCCAGATTTTATTTCCTTGGCCTCGCTAAGATGAAATCTGAGAAGTGTTATCTTCCTCTGCATCTGCATCATCCATCATCATTCATCGTGGTAGCAAGTTGTGTTGCCAGGATCCTTGACACGGATATTGGTAAAACCTTGATGAATGTGGAAATGCTCAAGTTCTTGAGAGCACGCACAAGCGTTACGTGTTATCATCGGCACTAACTGGGTTTGCTCTCAGTTTCCTCGGCAATGCTATGACCTATTCAAACAGTGAATTCACTCTCTATTGTTGGGTTCTTCCCCAGTTTCCAGAATCATTCCCAGCATTTGCATTCTGTTCCCAGCTTGCACCACCATTGTGCCATTCTACCATGGGTCTCTTCCATTTCCGGCGATAAGCAAATTCATCCATTACGTTGTCTTCAACAAGGTAATCCACATCATCCAAGTCCGGGTATGCCTTTCTACCGAACCCCTCTAAATGATCGATTATGATTGCCTTAAGCTGGTATAAAGAGTTTCAATGATCTTTAAATCAAAGGTAATTCTTTTTGCCACTTAAGGGGATATTTCTATGAGTCACCTTCCCTAAGGTGCATTGTTGTGGTATCATGGCAACTCAACTCCTCGCTACGTTGACAACCGTTCACCACCTTCTTAAGCATGGAATTATTGTCCACCTAGTGAACCTTCGTCATCCGTTTCTTTCCACCCCTCTTGATGTGCATCTCGTGTCTCAGCTCGAGAGATGCTGCTATGTCTCATCCCATGAGTTGATCCTGAGTTGTTCGGTCTTCTCGAAGATCGATTGTTCTAGAGTTTTCCTTTCTTCTCGTTGTCATGTTGGCTAGAGTTCTCAAAGCAAGACGCCGAGACAAAGATGAGGATCAAATCAACACTCTTGTGATGTGCAACCTGGATCGTGAAGATTATGTTAATTTGCGTTCCCCCTTCATCCTACCCTATGCTTGAATCTCGGGTCGAGATTTTTGTTTAGTGGGGGTGAGTTGTCACATCCCTGGTCTTGTTATGCACTAGGCTAGACCTCATGTGAGCATCATGTTTTAATTCAAATGAAATTTGAATTGAGGAATTTTCAAAGCCTCAGAAACCTTCTAAAAATGATCAACATTAAAATCTCCTCAAAGAAGTCCAAGAAAATGTTCCTCTTAGTCTCTGAAAATATTACGAAGAGGTAAAACTCAAAACAATATTTTTGGTATCTCAGAGTTAATTATTTTGGGCCTTTGAATTAAATAAATAGCTATTTGCATTGGATATATATTTGATATATAAATAATATATGTCCAATAATTACTGGAACATTTTATGTGGTTTGGTATATTTTAACTCTAGCCACATAACTATTTTCAGGATTTTATAAAATGGTTTTGTATTTTACTAAACTAAAACAACACAGAACAAAATAGATAAATAAAAACAGAAATGGAAAGAGATAGAAGGACTACCTGGCGCTCACCTGGTAGCCCACCTGGCCCAGCAGCACGGCCCAGCCCATCTCCACTTCCCCCCCCCCTATCGTCTTCCTCTGCCAGTAGGCAGAGGCGAGGTGTGGCGCGCGCCCGAGAGGCCTCGGCCACCTCCTGCTTCCCCTGGCCACCTCCTGCTTCCTCTCGTCGCCCTGGACCCCGTCCGCGACGCCACGCACCCTCCCAGGCCTCGCACTCTCCCCGTGCCTTCTTCCCCCCTTCTCTGGCTCCCTCTCTCTTCCACCGAGCGGAGCCCCGTCGCCACCGACGCCGTTCGCCGCGGCCACAACCACCGCCTCGTCTCCCCGACGCCTCCCAAAGCTCTGCCTCGACCTACTCTTCCTCCCCACCGCTCCAAGCAACACCAGGAGCCCTGCAGTGAGCGCCATTGCCGCCATCTTCACCGACGGGCATCGAAGATCGCCGGCCCGATTCGCCGTCTCCGTCGCCTCCCCGAGCACACCGACCCTCTCTTCGAACTCACCGTGAGCCCCTGAGCATTTCCCCTCTGCCCCCCTGCTTGCTTCCGCCCTCTAGCCGTAGCCCCGAGGTCACCCGAGGCCGCCGTCCGCCATGGCCGGCGAGCCCGCGTTCCCGAGCCTCTCCTGCTCGCACCAGGGGCACTGACACGCTCCTGGCGCCTCCAGGAGGATGCCTCTCCACTCCGTTTGCTCGCTCGAGCGCTGCAGCCGCGTCCCTGCCCCAGCCCGAACTCCGGCCACCGCGGAAGTGCTCGCCGCCGTCGTCTCCGGCCACCCCGCGGCCCCTCGTGCAACCAGCTAGGTGCGGCCGTGTACGGGCTACCTTCTGGTGGCCTTCGCGCGTCCAGCCGCCGCCCGTAGCGCAACCCCGGTGAACATCCGCCGCGTCTCGGGTCGCCGCCGGCCGAACTCCGGTGGCCAGTGACGTGGCGTTGTCATTAGCCACTAATGACGCACTAACCAACCCCCTAGGCCACCGACAGTGGGCCCCACCCCTGGTCAAACCCCAGTCAGCGCTGGGTTTGACCGCGATTAGGTCCTGTGTCACTGACGTGTGGCCCCCACACGTCAGGTTTGACCAGAGCCAGCCCAGTTGACCCTGCTGACGTCACAGTGACGTGGTGCTGACGCCATAATTCATTTCTGGATTTATTATTATTCAGGAAAATTCAGAAAATGCCCTAAACTTCAATAAATCATAGAAAATTAACCGTAACTCCAAATTAAATAAATTATATATGAAAAATTATCAGAAAAATTCAAGGAATCCATCTGTACCATTTTCATGCATGTTAGAACAACTTATAGCTGCTGTTTAGCACAAATCAATTAAATGGCATTTGAATAATCACATATGGAGTTTGAATTTGAATCTTGTGTTCAAACCAACTCCATTTAACTTGTTGCTAGATGCACTAGCCCAAAACACATTCATTTTGCCATGTCATGATCATGCATCATATTGTGCATTGCATTGATTGTGTTCCCTTCTGTGTTGCCGGTATTTGTCCCCTCTCGATAGACGTGATACCGATGATGTGATCGTTGACACTGATGAAGACTCAATGCTATCCTCAGAAGTGCCAGGCAAGCAAAACCCCCTTGTTCATTCCGATACAATCCCACTCTCTCGCTCCTGCTCTCTTTTACTGCATTAGGACAACAACGATTCATCTGTTACCTGCTGCGGTAGCTGAACCCCTTTATCCTTTGCATGACCTGTCATTGCCATAGTAAATAGATGAAACCCACTAGCATGAGTAGGAGTTGTTTGAGCCCTGTTGTGCCTACTCATTCATGCTTGTTTGTCATGCCCGCTACTGCTTAGAGTCGAGTCAGGTCTGATTCATCCGGGATGAATCAGAGGTGTGTGAACATGTCCTACGGTGTGTGAGCTAAGCGTGTGAACACGATTTGGTAAAGGTAGCGGTGAGAGGCCATGTAGGAGTACATGGTGGGTTGTCTCATTGCAGCCGTCCTCAGGAACTGAGTTCTGTGTTTGTGATCCATGATTCAGCTACTACCACGCATTGGGCCCGAAACCAATGGACGCTCTCGGCTTCTTGATCACCCTTGTCCTCTGTCCAGGAGTTGCAAGTAGTTTCTGGTGTTTGTAGTATGCTGGAGGCCGTGGGCAGCGCTGACCGGAGGGGTGGGCTGTGATGCGGTAGGCATGTGGCCGGGTATACCGGGCGCCCGTTTGGTGTCACGGAACCCTGTTCACATCGTTTGGGGCTGTGAGCGAAACTCCGGCCGGATCTCCTCATGGATGGAACCCGAATAGGCGATAAACCTGGACTAGAGACTTGAGTGTTTAGGTAGGCCGTGGCCGACACCCACGTTGGGCTTCCGCTTGAAGGTTGCCGAGTACATGTCGTGTAAACGGCGGTAAGTGGTGAGAGCGTGTGTGAAGAAGTACACCCCTGCAGGGTTAACATCATCTATTAGAATAGCCGTGTCCACGGTAAAGGACTTCTGGGTTGCTTATATCAGTTCATAGACAAGTGAAAGTGGATACCCTAAAATGATGCATATGTAGTTAGTTCTGATGTAAGTCTTGTTGGGTACATTTGTACTCACGTTTGCCTATTTTATGTTTTTGCAGAGAGACTTCGGTCTCGCTAGTAGTTCCGCGTGGACTTCGACGTTTAGCTTGTTACCTCAGCTACGATCTTGTGCCCTCGGCAGGATCTGATAGATAGTCAGGCTTCTCAGCCTTTTTCATTTATAGATGTCTGTACTCAGACATGATAGCTTCCGCTTGTGCTTTGACTTGTATGCTCTGAATGTTGGGTCGTGAGACCCCTGTTTGTAATATCTCGCTCCTCGGAGCCTATTGATTAAATACTTGAGTTGTAGAGTCATGTCGTGATGCCATGTTGTATTTGCACATATCGAGCATATTGTGTGTATGTTATTGAAATGCTTGGTATGTGTGGGATCTGGCTATCTAGTTGTTTATCCTTAGTAGCCTCTTTTACCGGGAAATGTCTCCTAGTGTTTCACTGAGCCATGGTAGCTTGCTACTGCTCCGAAACACTTAGGCTGGCCGGCATGTGTCCTTCTTCGTTCCTGTGTCTGTCCCTTCGGGGAAATGTCACGCGATGAATACCGGAGTCCTGTTAGCCGCTACAGCCCGGTTCACCGGAGTCCTGCTAGCCCAGTGCTACAGCCTGGATTCACTCGCTGATGACCGACACGTTCGATGCTGGGTCATGGATGCCTGTCCCTGTAAGTCTGTGCCACTTTGGGTTTACGACTAGCCATGTCAGCCCGGGCTCCTTATCATATGGATGCTAGCGACACTATCATATACGTGTGCCAAAAGGCGCAAACGGTCCCGGGCAAAGGTAAGGCGACACCCGTGGGAATACCGTGCGTGAGGCCGCAAAGTGATATGAAGTGTTACATGCTAGATCGATGTGGCATTGAGTCGGGCTCCTGACAGATAGGCCGCCATTTTCGGATCCTTGGCATCAAAGTCTCCCTTTATTTGTGATATTGCTAGGTTTGAATCCCCGTGCACCTCCAGGCATTGAATGCCCATAGAGACTGCCATCCGAAGACCATGCAACAAAGCCTCATATTCGGCTGCGTTGTTGGAGTCTGTGTATAATATTTGGAGTACATATTGGACCGTGTCTCTGGTGGGAGACGTCAGGACTACACATGCTCCCAATCCGGCCAGCATTTTAGAGCCGTCGAAGTGCATGATCCAGTTAGAGTATGCGCCGTACTCTTTAGGGAGTTCGGCTTCTGTCCATTCGGCGACAAAGTCAGCCAGTACTTGCCATTTAATGGCCCGCCGTGGTTTGTATGTTATGTCGAACGGAAGGAGCTCGATGGCCCATTTAGCAATCCGTGTTGTAGCATCGCGGTTATTTATTATGTTGTTGAGTGGCACTTCGGAGGCGACCGTGATCGAACACTCTTGGAAGTAGTGTCGTAGCTTTCGGGATGCCATGAAGACCGCGTATGCTATCTTTTGATAGTGTGGGTATCGGCATTTGCATGGGGTGAGGACCATGGATACGTAATATACCGGCTTCTGGAGCGGGAATTTGTATCCGTCAGCCTCTCGTTCAACGACGAGCACTGCACTTACAACTTGATGTGTTGCAGATATGTACAATAGCATAGGTTCACCAATATTTGGCGCTGCTAGGACTAGATTACTGGCCAATAAGGTCATTATTTTTTCCAGTCCGTCCACAGCTGCATCCGTCCACACAAAGTGTTCGGTGCACCGGAGAAGGCGCTAAAGAGGCAATGCCTTTTATCCTAATTGGGAGATAAAGCGGCTTAGGGCAGCCACGCATCCAGCTAGTTTCTGGATATGCTTGAGGTCTGTTGGGATAGCCAACCGCGACAGAGCTCGAATTTTTGCCGGATTCGCTTCAATTCCTCTATTGGAAACAATGAAGCCGAGCAGCTTCCTAGAGGGCACGCCGAAAACACATTTTTTCCGGGTATAGCTTGATGTCGTATGTCCGGAGGTTATCGAACATAAGCCTTAAGTCGTCTATTAGGGTTTTGACGTGTCTTGTTTTTATGACCACATCATCCACATATGCCTCCACTGTTTTGCCGATTTGCTTTTCTAGGCATGTTTGAATCATGCGTTGATAGGTTGCGCCGGCATTTTTAAGCCCGAAAGGCATAGTGTTGAAGCAGAAGGGACCATATGGCGTTATGAAGGCCGTTGCCGCTTGGTCGGACTCTGCCATCTTTATTTGATGGTATCCGTAGTATGCGTTGAGGAAACACAATGAGTCGTGTCCTGCGGTGGCGTCGATGATTTGGTCGATGCGAGGGAGGGGGAAGGGATCCTTGGGGCAAGCCTTGTTGAGGTCTTTGAAGTCGACGCATAGGCGCCAGGATTTGTCCTTCTTCGGTACCATTACCAGATTTGCCAGCCAATCCGGATGCTTGATATCTCTGATGAATCCGGCCTCAAGTAGCTTGGCTAGCTCTTCTCCCATGGCTTGCCGTTTAGGCTCTGAGAAGCGCCTAAGAGTCTGTATGATTGGCTTGTATCCTTTCTATATGTTGAGGCTGTGTTCAGCCAGCTCGCGTGGGATGCCTGGCATGTCTGAAGGATGCCAGGCGAAAATGTCCCAATTCTCGCGTAGGAATTCGCGTAGTGCGGCGTCCATTGTGGGGCTCAACTGTGTCCCGATGGAAGCTGTCTTCATAGGGTCCGTTGGATGGACCTGGAATTTAACTATCTCGTCTGCGGGTTTAAATGATGTTGACTTGGGTCGTTTGTCGAGTATCACGTCGTCCCTATCCACTGTGGCGGGTAGCGTTGTTAGTTCTTCGGCCGCTAGGGCTTCAGATAATGCCTCCAGGGCGAGTGCTGCAGTTTTATTTTCTGCGTGGAGTGCGACGTCCGGGTCACTGGCTAGAGTGATGATTCCATTGGGTCTGGGCATTTTAAGCTTCATGTATCCGTAATGGGGTATAGCTTGGAAGCTTGTGAATGCATCTCGCCCTAAAAGGGCGTGGTATCTGCTGCTGAAAGGAGCCACTTGGAATGTGATTTCTTCGGACCTGGAATTCTCCCGGGTGCTGAATACCACATCGAGTGTGATTTTTCCCGCACACCATGCCTCCCGACTAGGGATGAATCCCCTGAAGGTTGTGCCGCTCTGCTCAATGCAACTTTTGTCCATTTCCATCTTGTTGAGTGTTTCTTCATAGATCAAGTTTAGTCCACTTCCGCCGTCCATGAGTACTTTAGTGAGCCGAAAGTCGTCCACGATTGGGCTAAGGACCAAGGTGGCAGGTGCCCGGACTGTCTGGAATTGGGGTTCGTCACTGGCACTGAAAGTTATAGCAGTGTCGTTCCACATATAGCAGTGTCGTTCCACGGGTTTATTTTTGCCACGTGGAAAATTTTAGTGAGATTTCGATGGGCTCGCTTGCACCTATTATTTGAGGCAAAAGTCTTGAAGACTGTCAATACCGTATTGTTTTCTTTGGCGGGATGTTGTTCTGCTTTATGGCTTGCAAGAAGATCCTCGCCGCTTTTTGCTACCTGCCGGAGTATCCAACATGCTCTAAGGCTATGTGTTGATGTAGTGTCCGGCGAGCTGTGGAGTTCACATGGCCCATTGAGCCATTCTTCCAATACGGTTCCACGCCCTGAGGTGGGCTTTGGTTTCTTGGGGATTGGATCGGCGGACTTACAAGAGTTTGCCCGTTTAGCTCGGACAAAGGTTTTAGCGAGAGCCAGACTATCCCAAAATTCTATTTGGGTTTTCCAGGCGCTTTCCATCGCACAATACTTCTATACTATGGTTACTAAGTCAGCAAAGTGTACTATGTCACGACGACTTATAACATTTAGGATCCCTTTGTTCGTGCAATTTTTGCAAAAAAGTGAGATTGCGTCTTCCTCACGACAGTCCTTGACCTTGTTTAGCACAAGGAGGAATCTGGTCCAGTAGCGATGTACTGTTTCTTGGGGCTCTTGTCTGATATGGGAGAGAAGGTTTAAGTCTGGGTGGGTGGGTGTAGCTGAATCTGGATTCTGATCCGATCTAACGCCCAGGGACAAAGGAGCTCCCGGGCTTGACAACTCGGGTTCCGGGATGTTGCCCGATTTCTCCGGCCCGTTGCCCGATTCTAAGTTCGGGATCTGGGCCGTTTCCTCCCGCGAACGGGTATCCGACTCAAAGAGCTCGGTGATCCGGACATAGTTCGTCCTTAGAATAGAGGGACGGTCCATATGTGGCTCCTCCACTACCTCTATTTCGTGGGTGACCGACTGGGATTTAATATCCCTCTGGTCAGGTTTAAGCCCAATCCGGTCATAGTCTGTAGCGACTCCCAAAGCGGCGAAGCGGTCCAAGAGCTCATTAAGGGAAGAGATCTCTATTGGATCCATCTGTTCGGCGAGCTCCGAATTGACATGGAGGTTATTCGTGACGACCCAAGAGGTCATCATCGGTGCGACAGCTGATTGGGCGGCCATGATGAAGCCACCTAGTCGGAGAGCTTGGCCTATAGCCAACGCTCCCCCAGAGGTGATGTTGTTCTTGACAACGAGACGGGCCATCAAGCCTTGCGGTGACGGCACAGAGGAACTCCCAATGAGAGCACCAATGTCGGTGTCAAAACCGGCGGATCTCGTGTAGGGGGTCCCGATCTGTGCGTCTAAGGCTAATGGTAACAGGAGGCAAGGGACACAATGTTTACCCAGGTTTGGGCCCTCTCGATGGAGGTAAAACCCTACTTCCTTCTTGATTGATATTGATGATATGAGTGTTACAAGAGTTGATCTACCACGAGATCGTAGAGGCTAAACCCTAGAAGCTAGCCTATGATGATTATGAAGGTTGTGATCGTCCTCATACGGACTAAACCCTCCGGTTTATATAGACACCGGAGGGGGCTAGGGTTTACAAAGAGTTGGTTACAAAGAAGGGAATCTAATATCCGGATCGCCAAGCTTGTCTTCCACGCAAAGGAGAGTCCCATACAGACACGGGACGAAGTCCTGAGTCTTGTATCTTCACGGTCCACCAGTCCGGCCAAAGTATATAGTCCGGCTGTCCGGATACCCCCTAATCCAGGACTTCCTCAGTCTATACGGTCGGTTGTGATGGACACTTTGAGCCTCTTTGATTCGTAGGATCTTGTAAACATAGGAATAGGATTTGTAGTGGCCTGCCCACTTGAATCCTATAAGAATAGCAAGAAAATGCGGGGAGCTCTGTCGCCTTTGAGAGTTACACTGATATTAACAGTACCGCACCTTCACTTGAAGAGAGCTGGTATCCGAAGCCTTTCTAGCCGTACCGGCAAACTAGCACATATATTCCAGCAAGTTCCACTTTGCTGATTTTACTCTGATGCTTAATGTTTTCCCGTTATATCTACACTATGATCTGTGTAGCTGCTTTGTGTCACACTAGCAGCAGTCCACTCTTGAAGCTAAACACTGCAATGACTTACAAAATTGGCACCAAGGCATTGAGTGCCATTCTGGATGCAATGAAACTCATACGCTCCCCACCTGTTGACTCTTGTTCAGAATATGATCCTAATGACTCTTGTTCAAAATTGCCACATATAGAGAGACAACATGGAATTGCATTTCTTTGGGCGCTGTGATTCATCATGAGTGGGCAACCAACATTGTATGCAATGAAGCCGAACCTCAAGAATATGCTTCCTCTTCTGTTCTTTAACATGTTCCTCTTTGTTTATTCTGTATTTAGTACGTACAGTATGTTCCTTACCAGGAGGGGGCATAGGGACATCTGTAGTCAACAGCTGATAGAGCTGGTCTGTACGTGATCGATAGGCTTTCAATTACTAGCGAAATACAACACCGTATTTTCAAGCCAGTTCCACTTTCCCGATTTATATATAGTGGTTATGGTGTACCCCTGTCATGTACACTATGATCTGCCTAGTTGCTGTGTGCTCTTGTTATCATGGTTTGGCAATAAACTCTCTATACAGTATATTTTGAACCTGTCATCTGCCAGCTATCCTTACTTCTGGAGCCTATTTTTTTGTGTACTTGTGCCAGATTATATAAATGCACGCACCATATTACAACACACATGAGCTCCCTCATCAGAATCCAGTGATAGGACACAAGTGTTTACAGGGGTGCCCCTATATTAGAATATCATCTGCATTACAAAGATAATCTCACAACTATTTATGTTTTCATGGTTCTTAGATATTATACGCAATTACAGTGAATATCAAAATCCGCGCATCAGAAGAATATTGTGGAACACTGCAATGACTTACAAAATTGGCACCAAGGCATTGAGTGCCATTCTGGAACCAATGAAACTCATACGCTCCCCACCTGTTGATTCTTGTTCAGAATATCATCCTAATGACTATTCTAACCTCGAGGAGTCAAAGGTAGATGGCCTGTCCTGTTCACCCATCAAGGTGCCTGTTCTAATTTGGCAAGGTTTTATTGATTGCACGTATCTTGCATATTTTGTCTTGCATTTCTTCTACTTTGTTGCACCGCCATCTGCTTAGTTTACTCATTATATAACTCGAGATGCCATGCCCATCCATTATCAATACATATTCCATCTGTCATCATACCATGTTTTTCCACTCAAATGCTGTTCTTGTGCATCAGACATCAAAAATAAAGAGGGTGATTGTCGAACTCGAAGGAGCACCAGCAAAGTCCTTGAAAAACATGGTGGTGCCGGAGAAATCAGACAGCGCCCCACTTATATTGGTTGTACAACCACTGACACAAAACATAGAACCGACTCTAGCAGACTGTACCCATACTTCACTGGCCACACCACTAGCCCCACCACACAGGACCTGCACTCCAGCAAAAGGTATACCGATTTCATTTGCCATAGCACCAGCAGTACCACAGAAAAATCCCACTCCAGCAAAAAGTACAGCAAGACCACCGGCCGAAGACCTATCCCAACTGCAGAGACGACCAATTCTTGTAGATTGGAACCCCATTCCATTTATTTCCAGTTTAAAATACAATGCTTTCAATGTTGTTAGGGACTACGTGCATATATTCCCATCATGGGAAGATTATAGTGAAGACAAACACCATTTTCACATCTTCCTGTCCAACTTACGTGTAAGTGCTATTATTCATGGTTATTATTTTCCTGTTTTCTGCTGATCGAACACATCAATAATTTACATTACATTGTTGTAACTAGGCGAGGGTCAATCTGGATAGTCATGACGAGCAAAGCTTGCTTGTGCTTTTTAAGGAAGCATTGCAGCAGTATCGGTGTTACCTAAGGAAATCACACTTTGATGGCAAGTCTATAAACGAATTTCCGGTGAAGTCTCTTGTGCTAAATTTAGAAGACATTGAATGGAAAAACCTTGTTATGCATTGGTCTCGTTCCCAGGATGAGGTACTGTCTATGAAATCACATGACAATTTGAACTTCTACTTTTCTGCATGTGCCTTACGGATCTTTTTCGCAGGAAATCTGCTCGAAGAAGAATTCCGGTTTGAAAAGAATGACAGGATATCGCAAATATGCTGCTCGCTGCTTTGCTCTTGTTAGTACCTATTGTCCTATATCACTGTACTTGCATACATACATGGTTCATTATGTGACAGCAGTATGCATGATAGCTTGCTTATCAATTGTTCGCTCCAAATTATCTGATCTGTATGAATGGTTACATTAGTGTAGAATATATCCAATGCCAATGAATATTTTTAGCTCTGCATTGTTCTTGTAAGTACATGCTGTCCTTTATCAGTGTACTTATATTGACATGTAGTTGTTCATGTACCATCACTCTACAACTTATTTTCCTTTGCCCTCCATTTTCTACACATCAGATCTATATTTACTCTTACCATAAGGTTGGTACTGAAGAAGTTTAGCTGTGCATTGCTCTTGGCTGTGCCTTTTGCCTGTATCGCTGCACATACATTTATAGCTACTTGGTTATGTAGCATCACTCTTCATCTTATCTTAAAAATTCTCCATATTTTTGTATATTAGCACATCTATATATACTCTTAACAAAATGTAGAATAAAGGCAATGCTTATGAAGAAGATTCTGTGGTAAACTTCTTGAATTGCCTCCCCCCCATCAGCATGGACAAGGGCTTTATAGAGCCTGTCTTCACCAGTAATGTAAGTTTGTCCTTCTCAAGCCTTCAAACTTTGTTGTGTATATTTGGTTAGGCATGACTGCAACAACTGTTTATTTTTGGTGTTTGCATCAAATTGCATGTTTAAAGTTTATTATGTAGTTCACAAACAAAAGTTTGTCCTTCTCAATTTAAGTTTTCAGTTGTACAACCAAGTTCCTTCTTCATACCATGTAAATTAAACTATACAGAGCAAGTGATCTTCTTTTGCACTGCATGTATGCTTCTGTTCTTCATCCGTAATCCAGTGGTGTGGTGAACCTACCCACTACAACACAGTGTCATATTCTGCAATGTCTTAACTATGAACAATGTCATATCATTCTACTATTATTTAAACCGCCTCTTTATTTGCCAATCTGAAATGGGATAAATTGACAGCACACTAACCGTTGATACTTATGAGTCCTTGATCTGTAATCCAGTGGTGTCATGAAGCTGCCAACTCCTTGACAATGTCATTTCCTGCCATGTCTTGACTTGAACAATACCATATTGTGTTAATGCATTTTTAAACTGTGTCACTTTATTCATCAGAAAGAAATGTGATGAATTGTCAGCACTAATACTTTTATGTGCAAAACCTGTCATCTGTCTGCTTGTTTATCTTTCAGAGTGAGGAAAAGTGTTGAACAAGCGCAGTCTCATCATCTTGCTCAGGTACTTGCGCTGCAGGTCGCCAGCAGGGCTAACCTTTCTTGAACTCTATTGAAGTGCTCTCGGTTTTGTATATTATTTTGTTGGCGTGTTTATTTGCGCTGGTGGCGATCTTTGATGCCCAGTGTATGTAATCTGCTGTCAACTTGTGATTTATTATCATAGTGGCAAACTTCGATGCCTAGTGGATGTAAATGTCATAATTTCTTTATTGTATAGTCTAGGTTTTCTCTTATTCATGACGCTGCAGTTATTTTACTGTATATATATATCCTGCCTTCACAGTAAAGCGGCCAAACCGTAAAATTATGGTACATAATTGGGCCGTCATGCAATCATGATGTATGATCCGCATCATGGACCCCGTCAAACTGGCCCACTAGTAGATTTGGGCCTTTAATAGGCCGAGTAACCCCCGACCCTCTTTTCACAAGAAAACTCAATGGGCTTTTAGGAGGCTGAGAAGTAGGTTGGGCCTGAAACATGCCGAATAGCTCACGGGCCGGCAGCAGCCCGAAATGGACCCCGACCCATGATTGTGCGAATCAAATCACGGGCTTTTAACAGGCCAAAATTGTCTTGGTCCTTGTTTGGCCCAATCAGATATCGGCTGCGAGCAGGCCGGATGCAAACCGGGCCATAGTTAGGCCCAACTATATGACAGGCTTTTAACAGGCCGAAATTAGTATAGGGCCGAAATATTAAACGGGCCCTTAACAGGCCGAAACTAATATCATGCCGATTTACTAAATGGGCCTTTTGCAAGTGGGCCCGAAAGCATAGCGTCCAGTTAACGAGCCGAATCTGATTGGGCCATAATTGAGGCCAAAGCCTCTTAAAGGGCCGGGCCTGATCTGGGCCGTGATTTGGCCCAGAACGTGGGAGGCTTTTAACGGGCTGGATCTCATATGGGCCATTATTAGGCCCAGAACATGGCAGGCCATTAATGGACCGGATCAAATATGGGCCGGTATTTGGCCCAAAACATGGCAGCCAGTTAATGGGCCGGCCTAGTGGGGTCCTCAAAATCTTGTGGGCCTACAGCTGGGCCGGCCCATTAGTGTCAGCAAAATCTCGTGGGCCTTTAGCTGGGCCGACCCATTATGATCCGCAAGAATTTTGTGGGCCTTTACCTGGGTCGGCCCATTATGGCACACAAAAATCTTGTGGGCCTTTACCTGGGCCGGCCCATTATGGCCCGCGAAATCTTGTGGGCCTTTAGCTGGGCCAGCCCATTATGGTCCGCAAAATCTCGTGGGCCTTTAGCTGGGCCGGCCCATTATGGTCCGCAAAATCTTGTGAGCCTTTAGTTGGGCCGACCCATTTAAATTTGATGGGTCATGCCACGTGTAGACGTATCATAGGCGCCTCTGTCCAATGAGTGGATGCCATCTATCCCAACGATGAGCCGACACATGTTTCCTCCAGCCAATGATGATTTTACACGTGGATAATCCCCATTGGTCGGGGCTGTTAATGGGTTATCGGATCCAAAACCCGACGCGATAGCTTAACGGCGTTCTGTTACGGTGGATGCCACGTGTCGGTCACCCTTGACGAAAGCACTTCTGTGACGCGCAATTTATCATCATGGAAGTGGACACTTCCGTGATGATAATTTTGGTAATGTTATGGAACACTTCTATGATAGCACAGGTATGACTATCTTGATTCTGTCATAAAATCGTCATGGATGTACATGCATGACAAAAAATGTGACCTACTGTGACAAACACGTATCATCACGGAAGTGTATTTTTTTAGTAGAGCCAGCCGAGGAGCGGGGAATCTTTTGGTTGTCACCACGGTAAAACACCAGTTGACGACTTCTCACATCAGGGAGCAGTGGGTTTTACAAGCGGAGTCATCATGACTAATTGCTGCCGTGCCTGCTCCCATCAATCAAAAAATTAAAAATCCTGCCACGCCTGCTCCCGTCAATCAAAAAATTAAAAATCCTGCCGCACCCAAACACCAGAGCAATGCCGCGGTGGATATTTAAATTTACCTGCCGGCAAGTAGATTAAAAAAGGGGTGAAAAAACAAATGTGGCGGCAGCCTAGCTAATCGATGGAACTAGCCCAACTAGCTAGCCACCGTGCTTCACTGATGTACTTGGCGGGAAAGGTGGTCTTTCGTGATTTGATGACTCATTTACTTTCTTCTGCGCTACGACCGAGGAGGACCCAGAAAATGCGTGGTAGGGCGTCCCACGTCAGGAAGAATATATGAGTGCACCACCCAGGAGGACCCTGAAACCGCGCGGTAGGGTGTGCCACGTCTCAGCACGGAGGAAAAATGTGCATGTAAAAATATACTCCCTCCATCTAGGTGTGTAAGTCATCTTACGAAAATGAAATAATCCCAAAACACTTAGGCGCAGTGCATTAACTTCTATCTTGTTTCTTGTTTCTTGACATATCAACCAATAAGAGATGAGGGGTGTGCACGCTTTTAATGATTTGAGACTACCAAACATGACATGCAGTGGTTAGTTCATTGCATGCAATGCTATTAATTAGCAAATAAACATTAAGTTCTCTCATTTTCCCCTCCTCCTTGGTCACGGTGACTTACTCACCTAGACGGAGGGAGTACTGTATCATACATCGGCAGTAACTCTAGTACCTATGGTTCGACCTCAGGACCCAGCCAGTCGGTCGAAAACACCCCACTAGCCACACAACTTCATCATGCAAACGTGGCACAGAGGATAGACGTGGTTAGCTCCATCTCGACCAGCCACAACGTCTCTTGTCCTAGGCGATTCTTCTATTTTCCAAGCTTTTTTTAGTTGTAATAACACCACAGCAAGCTAGCGCCACTCTTCGTGTGTGCCTATGCAAAGGTTAGACGATCGAGAGAAGAGAGATTGAGATCGCAGACTTGGGACCCACCAGTAAGTGAGACAACGGTCATGCACGTGTTGACGAGGCACTCCCTCTACTCTACTCAACATAATACTGTATAAAATCAAGTTATGGAACAAAGCCAACAACCATTGTTGTTTCAGGCTATCGACTTACGCTTTGTAGTCCAGGTTGCCAGTTCGAATCTCGTCTTTCAGATTTGTTAGTTTTAGGTCCAAATTTGACTAATGACAAGTGGGACCCCCGTGTGTTGTTCCGATATTTCAGTGTAGGATGGTTTTTTTGAACAAACAGTTTGCGCGGTTAGACAGGTAACGGCACGAGTTACACGTATTTTGCAAGTTTACGAACAAAAATGACAACAGCATAGAATATCACATCCACCCCGCAGCTTAGATACTATGGTGATACGAGTTTTTACACCGTTGGAAGTGAGATCCAATGGCTTGGGAGTAGTCTTTGTAATTATGCGCAATTTCCGAACTCTCCAAAGGTTTTTTTGCAAATAAAACATTCAGGCCTCATGTGTGCCGCTGCATCTTCGATCCAACGGCTCCCCGTTGCTCATATTAGGTGCTCCCTGTAGCTTAATTACTTGCTACGGTGATATGAGCATCTAGGTCGTATGATCAGTGATCATATGGCACATGCGTAGTACTTGTACTTTCTGCGCATTTCCCAAACTCTATCAGCTGTATATTGCTAAAACATTCAAACCTCCTACTGTGGGCCGTTAGATCTTAGTGAACTCGTATCACCATAGAATCTACGGTGCGGGAGCACCTCATATACTCCCGTGCGAGAAAACATAAGGTGCTATCACAGCTTGGATGCTACGGTGATACGAGCTTCGAGGTCATTTGATCTGAGATCCAATGGCATCTGAGCAGTCTTTGTGCTTGTAAGCAGTGGCCGCACTCTTTTGGGGCTTTTCTGCAAAAAAACCATTCGAACCACCGAGGAGGTGTTGGGTCACAAATCCAACGGCTCCGAAGAGCTTGTATCACCAAAGCATCTAAGGTGTGGTAGCACATGATATTCTTACATACAGGAGAATATGATGTCCTCCTTCATCTTAGATGCTACGGTGATACGAGCTTCGAGGTCATTGGATATGGGATCCAAGGGCATCTGAGTAGTTTTTGTACAAATTGTGTGCAATTCTCAAACTCATCAAGGTTTCCTGTAAAAATATTAAGACACATCATGTGAGCTGCTATATCTCAGATCTACAAGCTCCAAGCAAGTCGTATTGGCATATAGCATCTAAGGTATGGGGGCACATGATATTCTCCCGGGGAGGAGGGGTGGGGGGTGCACAACCAACCAGTGGTTGGGAGGGTGGGGACAAATATAATCTAAACAACCCTAAACAGAGCTCCACCATTTTATCTAAGGTCGAGGGGTTGACCTTCGACAATCATAGCTCCGCCTAAACACAACATTTGCATGTACTCTAGTACTAGACTTAATATTCATGTTTCAGTTTCATGTTCATTTTAAATATTGAACTGAGGACCATGCATGACTTACATTTTACTCCCTTCGTTCCTAAATATTAGTCTTTTTAGAGATTTCAAATGGACTGGCACATACGGATGTATATAGACATATTTTAGAGTCTAGATTCACTCATTTTGCTCCATATGTAGTCACTTGTTGAACTCTCTAAAAGACTAATATTTAGGAATAGAAGGAGTATTTTTGAATTCATGTCATACATGCATATAGATGCACTATACTTATTGGATTGTTGTTGTGTTCGTGCGTGTGTGTCTCTGTGTGTGTGTGTGGTCATATGCTTGATACATACAAAGTTTTCTCACCTCCATATTGTTCATCTTTTAAATTTGAATTTGCATTGGAAAACTTACTAGGGATACCATGAAATGTGAAATCCATGTTGAGATCACTATATCACAAACTCACTCTAATTCAACAACTCGTTATAAATCAATTACCACATTGAGATTAGTATTTGCAAGGAAAATATGGGTATTGCAATACACATAGATTTGTTCGGCAATTTAAAAGGTTCCTTTAGTATTCTCGAATGGTAGGACCCAACGGCGTACCAGACAGACCTTGGCTCCTGTTGATCCTAGAAAAGTAAAAAAAATAAAAAAACCGGGATCGTGTCCTTCGGTGGCGTGCATGGTACGCACATTAGGCAACCCCAACCAGTCGAGCCTCAGCGTTTCAAGTCGAAATATCTGCGGCCAGAATTCCAGCCCTAGGAAATTCCCCTCATGTCCCCGGTCCATAATGACTACCAATGAACAACGGAGGGATGCTTTAGTAACTAGACAACGTTACCTACCGTGCCGAGCACGGTTCAATTCCCTCGGTCGCCGCTCGTCAAGGTCACCCGTCAACTGCATTGCCTAGCACTACTACTACTACACCAGGATGAGCACATAATTGAGCCCATTTGTTCGTGCCTAGTACTTGAGTTAATATATCACGCAATGCACTGGTACGTAGGGATTATCCTTTTACTCTGCATATATAACTTGTCTGAAGTCTAACTAAGCAAAATGTTTGACCAAATCCTTTCGTAAGAAATTCAACAAGACAGATGTACGACTTGACAATTTATTGCATGACGCAGGTTATGATATTGTTTTGAATCCTGGATCTTAAATTTCAGAAAATCCAAAAGTGAGCATAAATTCTTGAAACTGATCATGGTCACGTGATATGGCACAAATATTACTTTGTAAGTTTTTTCTTCAATTTGAGACAAGCTGCTTATGACAAGTTGCACAAATGAAGAGCCAAGGTATTTTTTAACAAAGACCTGTCACGTTAAGGCGAACGCTTTCACTATTGAAACCGTGGGCGTTTACGTGCCGCAATGAGTCCCCGCTTCTCATTGGCAGGTGCCGTCCGAGCAAGCGTGTGAGTCGATGGGAGGCGTGCGAGCAGACAACTGCGCCGGCTGACAGGGAGGCGTGCGAGCAGACCGCTGTGCAGGCTCACCGGGAGGCGAGCCCTTTGACCAGGCTCCGCCGCCCACCTTCGTCCCAACTGCTCCCACTTTTAATGGCGCGGGCGCCGCAGTTTAAAATCAACCCCGCACTACCCGGTATTGCTACAATCTTCTCTCTTCCTCTCCGATTCTCCTGTCGTCTACCTCCAACTAGCCCGACCTAAACGTACGGCATGCCGCATCATGATGGTCTGCCCTTAGTGTTCCAGTTTCCTGAGGAAGACACCCAGCCGGAGTCTCAAGAACATAAGGCGCTTTGGGACAAGCTTGAACTGGCCTTGCGGGAAGATGTCGCGCCTGTCCCTGCTCCCGTTCTGGCGCCCGTCGCCCCGACTGCGCGAGCGCCCATCCCCGTGGCATTGATGGGTTGGGAGCTGCACATTGTCACCGAGCTTGACCCCAAGGGGTTCCACGAGGTCCTCGCCGACTTTCACATGCCCGTGCACCTTCCAGCACATGCGCCTGCACGTGCACAGACGCGCACGCCCGTGCCAGTGCCCGTGCACCTGCCAGCGCATGCGCCTGCGCGTGCACTGACGTGTGCGCCCCTACGGGTGCCCGTGCACACGAATGTCTCCGCCGCGCCGTTGACAGCACCTATCCCCGCGCGGGTGCCAGTGGCCCCCTCAGCGGCATGAATGGCTGCCGTCGACCGCTTCCTTGCACCAACGCCAGTCGCCTCCTCCCGCCAGTTGACTCGCTCCGAAGTCCAAAACATTTTGGCCTTCCTTGAAGCTAGGCCAACGTCGAGGAGTACGCCAACAACGGCGCAAGATGCCGCCGTCGCCATCGGTCAGTGGCCCGATGACACACAGAGCACGACAGAAGAGCCGCTTCCCACCGCAAGATTCCCCCGCCGCCGCCGCGTGATCTAAATTTGCCATGAAAAACATTCGGATTGCCATGCTTAAAATCCGAACGTTTATCATTTCCGTTTATTTTATATCGATCATAGTATAATTTAAAGTCAGAGTCAGACTGAACGAAATCTATGCTTTGATCGATTGAATGTTCTGCTAGAGCCGTATCAAATTAAATATAAAACGTCATCAAGCCACATGTATTCCTTGTCATCCAACGACCTAGATTGCTTCAATGTCGAGCGCTCAAGACGTTTAGCATACAGTTAATTTCATGCCAAAAATAGTGCTAATCACATAATAACACGCAGATAATATCCTACTTAATATCCGCATGCACTTAATATACTTCCAAATTAACGTGCATTGCATGTACACATTGACTAGTGCTGCTAGTACGTGAAACTGGTGCAGTGACTTGTGAATGCGTCCAGATATGGTGAACGGCAACATCGCCCGCGAGTTCTTCGTGTTTGCCCGTGCGTCTAAACGCACAAGGGGAGGAGAGAGAGATAGAGCTCACATAGAACCCACCAGTAAGTGAAGGCGAATAGTACTAAAAATAATATTACATGTTATCCATTAAATAGGCTGTGGTAATATAGAAACATTATGTGAACAAAGGGGGTACAACAAACATTGTTGTTCTACGTATGTTGCCTATTGACGTGCGGCTTGAAGGCTCGGTCGCATGTTCGATCCTCGTCCTTTATTTTTTAATTTGTATATGGGTCCAAATTTTTTTCATGACATTTGGGCCCCCCGGTGTGTAGTTTGTATCACTTTAATTTGTGGGTCGAAATTTGTTCCATTCCAAGTGGACTATCGGTGTGTAGTTTTGTAGCTTATTTATAATAATTAAAGAGAACAACATAGTTTTTTGCAATAATACCATGGTGCGACGTTGAAGGCGAGAAAGGACGTGCGAGAGAGCGATGACCGAGCCAGAGGGAAATCAACTAGGGGAGTTGCGGGGGTTGCAACGGTGTTTGGAGTAGTTGTGGGCCGAATGCTACGAAAATATAATCTAAACCGACCGGAATAAATGCCTACACAAATTAATCAATGGTTGGAGTTCCCCTCGCAATGTAAATAGCTCCGGCTTTGCGAGGGATGGAGAGGTAGTAGCTTCAATGCGTGGATGATATGGTGTGAAAAAGCGAGGTCAATCGAGAGACATATAGATAGAGAGACAAAGTGAGTGTGGTCTGACATTCATTGAACAGATATATATGCTGTAGAGAGAGAGATATTGTCCGATTGAGCTTTTGGAAAGGGTGAGGGTTGTAAGATAGAGCTTGAGAGATGATCCAGTCACAAACGTGTAGATATATTTTGTGCATGGGTGGAAGCAAGGTCAATCGATCACATAGGGTTGCCGTGCGATCGAAAGAGTGAGACGGATTGGAGAGAGTGACCTAGATAGACAATGTGCATGAGAGAGTATACAATTTGAATAGGTCGAATTGGGCTCAAACATGGTGATATATCATTTTTGTTCGAGAAAGAGCGAGGTCAATCGAGACATACAAAGAGAGAGAGAGAGAGAGAGAGAGAGAGAGAGATTGAGTGAGCGTGGCCTGCCATGAGGTCGAAAGAGTAGCGGCGTTTGGATAGACTGACCTAGATAGACAATCTGTGTGAGAGAGTATAGAGTGTGTCGATCGAGGCCTGAACAGGGAGATATATCATTTGTGTGTGAAAGCAAAAGAGGTTAAACGAGACTCAGATAAACAGAGCAAGATTGAGCGAGTGTGGCCCGCCGTGCGGAAGAAAGAGTGAGACAGTCTCGAGGGGGTGACCTAGATATGAAACGTGCGTGCGTGCGCACGAGAGGTTGGGGGGGCTAGATAGGCAATGCATGTATTTAGCGCGAGAGGGTGAGAGGGAGAGGGGGGAGAGAGAGCTCGGCATGGGGTGCAATGGCGGGTGTGTGAGGTAAATACATTTGGTAACATAGTGGAAAAAGGGGTTGTGTAGTTGAGAGACTTAGAGATCATAACATGGAGAGAAATAATGAACGTGT
>NC_057804.1:467373741-467387798 GCF_018294505.1 Triticum aestivum
ACTCTCCTTTCCACTAAAGCCCAATAAGGCTGACTACTTCCCCCGGGGGTTCCGGTAACCTCCCGGTACTCCAAAAAATGTCCGAACCCTTCCGAAACCTTTCCGGTGTCCGAACATAACCTTCCAATATATCAATATTTATGTCTCGACCATTTCGAGACTGCTCGTCATGTCTACGATCTCATCCGGGACTCCGAACAAACTTCGGTGATAAAAAACACAGAACTCTTAATACAAATCGTCATCGAACATTAAGTGTGCGAACCCTACGGGTTCGAGAACTATGTAGACATGATCGAGACACATCTCCGATCAGTAACCAATAGCGGAATTTGGATGCTCATATTGGCTCCTGCATATTCTACGAAGATCTTTATCGGTCAAACCGCGCAACAACATACGTTGTTCCCTTTGTCATCGGTATGTTACTTGCCCGAGATTCGATCATCGGTATCATCATACCTAGTTCAATCTCGTTACCGGCAAGTCTCTTTACTCGTTCCATAATGCTTCATCCTGCAACTAACTCATTAGTCACGTTGCTTGCAAGGCTTATAGTGATGAGCATTACCGAGAGGGCCCAGAGATACCTCTCCGATACATAGAGTGACAAATCCTAATCTTGATCTATGCCAACCCAACAAACACATCCAGAGACACCTGTAGTGCATCTTTATAATCACCCAGTTACGTTGTGACATTTTATAGCACACAAGGTGTTCCTCCGGTATTCAGGAGTTGCATAATCTCATAGTCTGAGGAACATGTATAAGTCGTGAAGAAAGGAGTAGCAATGAAACTATAACGATCATAATGCTAAGCTAATGGATGGGTCTTGTCCATCACATCATTCTCTAATGATGTGATCTCGTTCATCAAAGGACAACACATGTCTATGGTTAGGAAACATAACCATCTTTGATTAACGAGCTAGTCAAGTAGAGGCTTACTAGGGACACTATGTTTTGTCTATGTATTCACACATGTACTAAGTTTTCGGTTAATACAGTTCTAGCATGAATAATAAACATTTATCATTATATAAGGAAATATAAATAACAACTTTATTATTGCCTCTAGGGCATATTTCCTTTCATTCATGTCAATCTCCATTCTTCAGTTAGCAGTTCCTTTGAATCTTTCCAACTCTTAACCGAGAAACTTATATAACCCGCCATAATAGAGAGATGATGTCACGTCATTAATTCCAGAAAAAACCTTATGACATCAGAACGGATCTTTGTATTAATCATCCATTCCGAAAAATGAGGCGCCTTTGTTGTTAAGATAATGATCATGCCTCCTTGATTTCCGCGACTGCCATTTACTGTTCACTTTCTCCCTCATAAATAGGCACGGGCGGGCTCTTTTTCACTTTTACCCTGTCCCCCTCTCTTCTTCTTCCTTGCACCATCTGTCGCCGTGCGAGCTCTGCCACCACCGTTGACCTTTACAAGCTGCACCAAACTGGCCATTGCATCACCCTGATCAGGCCAGAAAACTGTGGCGCCCTTCTGTTGTTCACCAACATCGTCAAGTACTCGCCTTTCTTGACTTTCAATCTACGTCAGAGTTACCTCAGTTCATCAGTGTTCATCAGCGCTCATCGCGTCCACTGGTAGTCCATCCTTTATGTCACTTAGTTGAATCCCAATATGATACTAAAGTCATGCGGTTGCAATTTAGTATCTATTTCTTCAATACAGATCCATCTTGTCCCTTCAAACTTCATTTTCAATAGGTTAGTACTTCCGCCACTGTTTAGGTTTAAGAATATTTTCTATTTTCTAAACTAACATAGATCCATCAATATAGCTGCAATCTGGGAAATCTGTTTATACAACACTTAGTAGAATTTTTAGCACTTCCATCTTTATAGACTGCTAACCCGCCGTACCACACATGGCGGCTTATATAAAACTTTTGTGAACCGCCAGCCTCGGGTCAGCTTAATAATTTGCAAACAGCTCCATACTGTAATATTAATCTACCGTATTTATTTCCTGCTCATAGCTTTGTCACTTCCGGCTCACCATGACTAAGACACCCACCACTTGCGATTGGATCCCTTACAAAGTTACTGAAGAGAACCTCAATGAATATGCGAGCATGTGTGTTTTAGCCGCCAAAGAAGTCATTCATTGGCGGGCTCCAAGACCAGAATGCCCTCCTGAACCTCAAGAGGGTGAGGTCGTAGTCTTTATAGATCATCTGCTCCATGGCTTTTCCCTGCCTGGCTCAAAGTTCTTTCGAGATGTGCTGCACTTTTATAACCTTCATTCTCAAGATATTGGTCCCAATTCTGTCTCCAATATATGCAATTTCCAAGTGTTCAGCGAAGCATACCTTGGCGAAGAGCCCCCTATAGATCTATTCAGAGATCATTACTATATCAACCACCAAACTGAGATGTTGGGGGTGTTTCAATTGAAAGGCAGAGAGATGTGACCTTCCCAGCCGCCACCCTCCCAAGTCATCCTAAGACTGGAACTTCACCTGGTTCTACTGCAAAGATACCTACCTAGAAGGAGAAAACCCCCTGCCGGGTTATCGTCTTTCTACCAGCGGCCCACTGCCAGGTCGGATGACTGTTGTGGAACGTGGTCTTTATTCTTCCACTTTTTCAAAGATCCGGGCCTTCATTGCAAACGGTTTAACTGGAGTTGATCTTGTTCGCTGCCGGGTCTCATGGAGAATTCTACCCTTAAGCCGTCATTCCGGCTTAATGTGTGAATATACTAGAAGTCCCAATGATCCACTGCCTACAATTCCACTGAGTTGACTAAGCAGGAGATCAACGACACTGTCAAATCACTCCTTGGTGACTTGGCAAACTGCAGCAAAACGGGCCTAGCTCCTTATTATACTCTCAACCCGCCGCCAGTTGTAAGTACCCTTGCATATATATATATATATATATATATATATATATATATATATATATATATATATCGCTTATTTTGTCAACCTTTCTGATTTTAATTTCATTGCTCATGTGCACCCAGACCGACTCTCCTTTTTGGAAAAAGAAGATACAAACCACAACTGCCCCAGCAAAAAGGGTCAAAACAACCGGTAGCGGCCCGGGTCGTCCTAAGAAGCTGAAGGCGCAAGAGCAGCTCGAACTGGACAAATCAGAGGTAGAACTTGTTTCACTTCGTATTATTTTTATTCAACTTATTGATGCTGATTCACCTCGGGAGAAAATAGATACAATCCGAGCAGACGCCGTTGAGGTAATCCCTATCTCCTTCGACTCAGAAACCTTACCAAGAGAGAAAACACGGCGGGTCATCAGGAAAGTATAGTTTTCCCATCCTCTTGCTCATATAGACCCCAACTTTCTTTTGAAGAAATAACAACACGAGTCCAGACGGCACACTCGACACAGCGGTCGAGAAGAGCTGATGACCGCCTTACCCAACACTCCACCGCCTAGTAAACATCGTCATGAGGTGCCTCAAAGTCCTATTTCCTCTCTTTCATGAGTCGGCCTCATCTGGCAGCCTCTTAATTCTTCTGACTCGGCATATCAGGATACTTCTCACTCTTCTGGCGACTCAAATGGCACACAACTCCCCACATTTGTGGTTAACCCAGCGTAAGTTATATTGTTAGTTGAATAAATTAACTTGACCTTTCATACTTATTAAACTAAATAATTTTCCTTATAGGGCCAAGGCAAAGACGGGCATGAAGCAAAAACCTGGCCCTTCCAAGACTATTGAAGCTTCTAAAGAAGAGAAACAGGCGCAGAAGGTTGGTGAAGCTCAAACCCAGGAATTTGAAGATCCTGAGAGCTGGCAAGACGACCCACTCCGCAAGCTGATTTTGTTAATCCTAACTCAGCCACGGATATTAATGATGACCCGACGCCCCATCAAGACTCATCAAGTCCTAAACAGCCTTCTCTTGTCAAGCATTTAGACAAGACTCCTATTGATGGCCATATTGAAGAGGTGATTGTCACTGGATCAACTTCAGCCGCCCGGCGTCTCCACAATACTGGCCAAACATTCCCCCAAGGATGAAGCACACTTGTCAGATAAAAATAAGCCCAAGCTTGATCTTGAGAACTATTCAAAGTTGAATGCTGGTGAATTGTACTCTGGCTATCTGAGACGGCTTCACACAAACCGTGACTTGGAGGCCAGTTTGGTCAATGTGATGCGACAGAAATATGAGGTATGAAACCACCTCCTCTTTTATATATATTCATATACTTATCCAGCCCCCAAGTCTTAATCATAGGAAGAGACCATTAAGTATGCTTAAGACTTTCAGCAACATGCAAGCTTAAATTTTCGGATCATAACCCCTTAGAACCGGCTTACATAAGCCGTATTAACCATGTTGACATCAATATTCCTTTGAAAAAGAATCCATTAGAACCCTCGAGGGCCGTCTCATCATCCTAGGGTGAGCCAGCTCCTCATTTATGTTTAAGACTTCATGCCCTAGCCCTCCAGGGCCGGCTTATCTTAGAAAGATGAACCGGGTCTTCTTGTAGTAAATTGAACTGAGAACTGCTATTCATAGCCCTCTAGAGCCGGATTATTTGAGAAAGATGAGGCAGGCCTTCAATAAAAAATAGCTGTAAAAAGAACCTTTGATAGCCCTTAAGGGCCAGGTCATCTTACGAAGATGAGTTGGGTGTTTATACACTGAATTTGAAAAAAGAACTTCCTCATACATTAGCCCCCAAGTGCCAAGTATATTGATCGCAATGAGCTTGGGACTTAAAAATACTCTGTATTCCCATGCTAAAAAATATCTATGGTCTTCAATGCTTATTTATAGGATAGCTTAAGCTTCAAGGACACAATTGGATGAACTAAGAAAAATTCTCAAACGTCAGGAATTTGATACATAGAAAGCTGAGACCAAGTTTAAATTTAGCTTGGACGAGAATGAAAAGCTCAAGGCTAGTTTTAACACCGAAAGAGCCACCTGGGAAGAAGAGAAAATTGCATTATTGCAAAGGGCAGAGGCCGCTGAGTCTTCCTTGAAGGACTCCACCGCAGAACTATCCGGCTTAAAGCGGCAAATTTCACACATGACATCTGCTATCTTTGGTAAGAAATACTAATAATTGTTAGCCTCACAACATTTTTATCTTGTCTTGCCTGGTGACTCAGTTGTATGTTTGCTCAATAAGCCGCAAGAGCTCCAATCTTGGTCAGGACATGCTTGTGAAGCTGAAAGCCGTATATGCCCTAGTTGAACAATTATATACCAACACTCATCGGACTCTTGTGGCTATCTCCAATGGGAAACAGCCGCCCACGCTCATCAAGGATGTGCTAGCCAAACTGTCTATAATGACTGAGAAGTTGGAAGAGATAAAACTATCACCCACCCGCTCTGGTGCCATTACCGCTCTCAGTCGAGCCAAAGCATGGCAAGCGGAACTAGACAAGAAGAAATGAACACCGGCTGTCTAGGCCTCAAAGAAGATGTGTCTCCTTTTTATCAGACAGATTTTGCAAAATGCGTGAAGGAGATGCGTCCTTTGGCGTGCAAACTGGCTGACGAGACTGATTTATCTAGGTATCAGCTAGCATACAACATGGAAAATGCTAAGGTCAAGGCGCCGGCTTATGACATTGTGGATCTCACTCCTCCAACGCGTAAGCACACTTTCTCCCCTGATGTTGATCTGTCCCCTATTATCAATGATGAAGCTATATTCAAAGCCTTAACTGGCATCGACTGGACGCCGCCTGACATCCAGATGGGTGAAGAAGGAGAGTCAAAGCGGGATAATCCGGAGTCATCAACCTGTTGTGACGAACACAACTGATACCAGATGGCTCTCAAATCAGGGCATAGGCATTCTATGCTGAAAAACACTTTGCTCCAATTTTGCAGGTCCATGGTGGCCTTGTAATAGGCTAGTTTTGAAAACAATGATATGTCATGCCATCATGCTGAAGGAAATATGCCCTAGAGGCAATAATAAAGTTATTATTTATTTCCTCATATCATGATAAATGTTTATTATTCATGGTAGAATTGTATTAACCGGAAACATGATACATGTGTGAATACATAGACAAACATAAAGTCACTAGTATGCCTCTACTTGACTAGCTCATTAATCAAAGATGGTTATGTTTCCTAACCATAGACATGTGTTGTCATTTGATTAATGGGATCACATCATTAGGAGAATGATGTGATTGACATGACCCATTCCGTTAGCCTAGCACTTGATCGTTTAGTATGTTGCTATTGCTTTCTTCATGACTTATACAAAGTTCCTGCAACTATGAGATTGTGCAACTCACGTTTACCGGAAGAACACTTTGTGTGCTACCAAACGTCACAATGTAACTGGGTGATTATAAAGGTGCTCTACAGGTGTTTCCGAAGGTGCATGTTGGGTTGGCATAATTCGAGATTAGGTTTTGTCACTCCGATTGTCGGAGAGGTATCTCTGGGCCCTCTCGGTAATACTCATCACCTAAGCCTTGCAAGCATTGTAACTAATGAGTTAGTTATAAGATGATGTGTTACAGAACGAGTAAAGAGACTTGCCGGTAACGAGATTGAACTAGGTATTGGATACCGACGATCAAATCTCGGGCAAGTAACATACCGATGACAAAGGGAACAACGTATGTTGTTATGCGGTTTGACCGATAAAGATCTTCATAGAATATGTAGGAACGAATATGGGCATCCAGGTTCCGCTATTGGTTATTGACCGAGAATAGTTCTAGGTCATGTCTACATAGTTCTCGAACCCGTAGGGTCCGCACGCTTAACGTTACGATGACAGTTTTATTATGAGTTTACAAGTTTTGATGTACCGAAGTTTGTTCGGAGTCCCGAATGTGATCACGGACATGACGAGGAGTCTCGAAATGGCCGAGGCATAAAGATTGATATATTGGACGACTATATTCGGACACCAGAAGTGTTCCGGGTGATTTCGGAGAAAACCGGAGTGCCGGAGGGTTACCGGAACCCCCCGAAGAGTTAATGGGCCACATGGGCCTTGGTGGGAAGAGAGAGGGGCGGCCAGGAAGGGCCGCGCGCCCCCTCTCCCTCTGGTCCGAATTGGACTAGGAGGGGGGGGCGGCGCCCCCCTCTTTCCTTCCCCTCCTCTCCCCCTTCCTTCCCCTCCTAGTAGGAGTAGGAAAGGAGGAGTCCTACTCCTACTAGGAGGAGGACTCCTCCTCTTGGCGCGCCCAACAAGGGTCGGTCGGCCTCCCCCTCCCTCCTTTATATACGGGGGCAGGGGGCACCCCAAAGGTACACAAGTTGATCTACAGATCGTTCCTTAGCCGTGTGCGGTGCCCCCCTCCACCATATTCCACCTCGGTCATATCATCGCGGAGTTTAGGCGAAGCCCTGCGCCGGTAGAACATCATCATCGTCACCATGCTGTCGTGCTGATGGAACTCTTCCCCGAAGGTTTGCTGGATCGGAGCCCGGGGATCGTCATCGAGCTGAATGTGTGCTGAACTCGGAGGTGCCGTACGTTCGGTGATTGGATCGGTCGGATCATGAAGACGTACGACTACATCAACCGCGTTGTCATAACCCTTCCGCTTATGGTCTATGAGGGTATGTGGACGAACACTCTCCCCTCTCGTTGCTATGCCATCACCATGATCTTGCATGTGCGTAGGAATTTTTTTGAAATTACTACGTTCTCCAACAGTGGCATCCGAGCCTGGTTTTATGCGTAGATGTCATATGCACGAGTAGAACACAAGTGAGTTGTGGGCGATATAAGTCATACTGCTTACCAGCATGTCATACTTTGGTTCGGCGGTATTGTGAGATGAAGCGGCCCGGACCGACATTACGCGTACGCTTACGCGAGAATGGTTTCACCGCTACGAGCACTCATTGCTTAAAGGTGACCGGCGGGTGTATGTCTCTCTCACTTTAGCTGAATTGAGTGTGGCTACGCCCGGTCCTTGCGAAGGTTAAAACAGCACCAACTTGACAAACTATCATTGTGGTTTTTGATGCGTAGGTAAGAACGATTCTTACTAAGCCCGTAGCAGCCACGTAAAATTTGCAACAACAAAGTAGAGGACGTCTAACTTGTTTTTGCAGGGCATGTTGTGATGTGATATGGTCAAGACGTGATGCTATATTTTATTGTATGAGATGATCATGTTTTGTAACCGAAGTTATCGACAACTGGCAGGAGCCATATGGTTGTCGCTTTATTGTATGAAATGCAAACGCCCTATAATTGCTTTACTTTATCACTAAGCGGTAGCGATAGTCGTAGAAGCAATAGTTGGCGAGACGACAACGATGCTATGATGAAGATCAAGGTGTCGCGCCGGTGACGATGGTGATCATGACGATGCTTTGGAGATGGAGATCACAAGCACAAGATGATGATGGCCATATCATATCACTTATATTGATTGCATGTGATGTTTATCCTTTATGCATCTTACCTTGCTTTGATTGACGGTAGCATTTTAAGATGATCTCTCACTAAAATTATCAAGAAGTGTTCTCCCTGAGTATGCACCGTTGCCAAAGTTCGTCGTGCCCAGACACCACGTGATGATCGGGTGTGATAAGCTCTACGTCCATCTACAACGGGTGCAAGACCGTTTTGCACATGCGGAATACTCAGGTTAAACTTGACGAGCCTAGCATATGCAGATATGGCCTCGGAACACGGAGACCGAAAGGTCGAGCGTGAATCATATAGTAGATATGATCAACATAGTGATGTTCACTATTGAAAACTACTCCATCTCACGTGATGATCGGTTATGGTTTAGTTGATTTGGATCACGTGATCACTTAGATGACTAGAGAGATGTCTAATCTAAGTGGGAGTTCTTAAGTAATATGATTAATTGAACCTAAATTTATCATGAACTTAGTACCTGATAGTATTTTGCTTGTCTATGTTTATTTGTAGATAGATGGCTCGTGCTGTTGTTCCGTTGAATTTTAAAGCGTTCCTTGAGAAAGCAAAGTTGAAAGATGATGGTAGCAATTACACGGACTGGGTCCGTAACCTGAGGATTATCCTCATTGCTGCACAGAAAAGTTACGTCCTGGAAGCACCGCTGGGTGCCAGGCCTGCTGCTGATGCAACTGACGATGTTAAGAACGTCTGGCAGAGCAAAGCTGATGACTACTCTATAGTTCAGTGTGCCATGCTTTACGGCTTAGAACCGGGTCTTCAATGACGTTTTGAACGTCATGGAGCATATGAGATGTTCCAGGAGTTGAAGTTAATATTTCAAGCAAATGCCCGGATTGAGAGATATGAAGTCTCTAATAAGTTCTACAGCTGCAAGATGGAGGAGAATAGTTCTGTTAGTGAGCATATACTCAAAATGTCTGGGTATAATAATCACTTGATTCAACTGGGAGTTAATCTTCCTGATGATAGCGTCATTGACAGAATTCTCCAATCACTGCCACCAAGCTACAAGAGCTTTGTGATGAACTATAATATGCAAGGGATGAACAAGACTATTCCCGAGCTCTTCGCAATGCTAAAAGCTGCGGAGGTAGAAATCAAGAAGGAGCATCAAGTGTTGATGGTCAACAAGACCACTAGTTTCAAGAAAAAGGGCAAAGGGAAGAAGAAGGGGAACTTCAAGAAGAATAGCAAGCAAGTTGCTGCTCAAGAGAAGAAACCCAAGTCTCGACCTAAGCCTGAAACTGAGTGCTTCTACTGCAAGCAGACTGGTCATTGGAAGCGGAACTGCCCCAAGTATTTGGCGGATAAGAAGGATGGCAAAGTGAACAAAGGTATATGTGATATACATGTTATTGATGTGTACCTAACTAGAGCTCGTAGTAGCACCTGGGTATTTGATACTGGTTCTGTTGCTAATATTTGCAACTCGAAATAGGGACTACGGAATAAGCGAGCACTGACCAAGGACGAGGTGACGATGCGCGTGGGAAACGGTTCCAAAGTCGATGTGATCGCGGTCGGCACGCTACCTCTACATCTACCTTCGGGATTAGTTTTAGACCTGAATAATTGTTATTTGGTGCCAGCGTTGAACATGAACATTATATCTGGATCTTGTTTGATGCGAGACGGTTATTCATTTAAATCAGAGAATAATGGTTGTTCTATTTATATGAGTAATATCTTTTATGGTCATGCACGCTTGAAGAGTGGTCTATTTTTATTAAATCTCGATAGTAGTGATACACATATTCATAGTGTTGAAACCAAAAGATGCAGAGTTAATAATGATAGTGCAACTTATTTGTGGCACTGCCGTTTGGGTCATATCGGTGTAAAGCGCATGAAGAAACTCCATACTGATGGACTTTTGGAATCACTTGATTATGAATCACTTGGTACTTGCGAACCGTGTCTTATGGGCAAGATGACTAAAACGCCGTTCTCCGGAACTATGAAGCGAGCAACTGATTTGTTAGAAATCATACATACTGATGTTTGTGGCCCAATGAATGTTGAGGCTCGCGGCGGGTATCGTTATTTTCTCACCTTCACAGATGATTTGAGCAGATATGGTTATATCTACTTGATGAAACACAAGTCTGAAACATTTGAAAAGTTCAAAGAATTTCAGAGTGAAGTGGAAAATCATCGTAACAAGAAAATAAAGTTTCTACGATCTGATCGTGGAGGTGAATATTTGAGTTATGAGTTTGGCCTACACTTGAAACAATGTGGAATAGTTTCGCAACTCACGCCACTTGGAACACCACAACGAAATGGTGTGTCCGAACGTCGTAATCATACTTTACTGGATATGGTGCGATCTATGATGTCTCTTACTGATTTACCGCTATCATTTTGGGGTTATGCTTTAGAGACGACCGCATTCACGTTAAATAGGGCACCATCAAAATCCGTTGAGACGACGCCTTATGAACTGTGGTTTGGCAAGAAACCAAAGTTGTCGTTTCTTAAAGTTTGGGGCTGCGATGCTTATGTGAAGAAACTTCAACCAGATAAGCTCGAACCTAAATCGGAGAAATGTGTCTTCATAGGATACCCAAAAGAGACTATTGGGTACACCTTCTATCACAGATCCGAAGGCAAGACATTCGTTGCTAAGAATGGATCCTTTCTAGAGAAGGAGTTTCTCTCGAAAGAAGTGAGTGGGAGGAAAGTAGAACTTGATGAGATAACTATATCTACTCCCTTATTGGAAAGTGGTTCATCACGAGAACCGGTTCCTGTGACAACTACACCAATTAGTGAGGAAGCTAATGATAATGATCATGAAACTTTAGATCAAGTTTGTACTGAACCTCGTAGGTCTACCAGAGTAAGATCCGCACCAGAGTGGTATGGTAATCCTATTCTGGAAGTCATGTTACTTGACCATGATGAACCTACGAACTATGAGGAAGCGATGATGAGCCCGGATTCCGCAAAATGGCTAGAAGCCATGAAATCTCAGATGGGATCCATGTATGAAAACAAAGTATGGACTTTGGTTGACTTGCCCGATGATCAGCAAGGCATTGAAAATAAATGGATCTTTAAGAAGAAGACTGACGCTGATGGTAATATAACTGTCTATAAAGCTCGACTTGTTGCAAAAGGTTTTCGACAAGTTCAAGGGGTTGACTATGATGAGACTTTCTCACCCGTAGCGATGCTTAAGTCCGTCCGAATCATGTTAGCTATTGTTGCATTTCATGATTATGAAATTTGGCAAATGGATGTCAAGACTGCATTCTTGAATGTATTTCTAGAAGAAGAGTTGTATATGATTGAGCCGGAAGGTTTTGTTGATCCAAAAGGTGCTGACAAAGTGTGCAAGCTCCAGCGTTCCATTTATGGACTGGTGCAAGCATCTCGGAGTTGGAATAAACGCTTTGATAGTGTGATCAAAGCATATGGTTTTATACAGACTTTTGGAGAAGCCTGTATTTACAAGAAAGTGAGTGGGAGCTCTGTAGCATTTCTAATTTTATATGTAGATGACATATTATTAATTGGAAATGATATAGAATTTCTGGATAGCATAAAAGGATACTTGAATAAAAGTTTTTCAATGAAAGACCTCGGTGAAGATGCTTACATATTGGGCATCAAGATCTATAGAGATAGATCAAGACGCTTAATAGGACTTTCACAAAGCACATACCTTGACAAAATTTTGAAAAAGTTCAAAATGGATCAGGCAAAGAAAGGATTCTTGCCTGTGCTACAAGGTGTGAAGTTGAGTCAAACTCAATGCCCGACCACAGCAGAAGATAGAGAGAAAATGAAGAATGTTCCCTATGCTTCAGCCATAGGCTCTATCATGTATGCAATGCTGTGTACGAGACCTGACATATGCTTAGCAATAAGCTTGGCAGGAAGGTACCAAAGTAATCCAAGAGTGGATCACTGGACAGCGGTCAAGAACATCCTGAAATACCTGAAAAGGACTAAGGATATGTTTCTCGTATATGGAGGTGACAAAGAGCTAGTCGTAAACGGTTACGTCGATGCAAGCTTTGACACTGATCCGGACGATTCTAAATCGCAAACCGGATACGTGTTTTTATTAAACGGTGGAGCTATAAGTTGGTGCAGTTCTAAACAAAGCGTCATAGCGGGATCTACATGTGAAGCGGAGTACATAGCTGCTTCAGAAGCAGCAAATGAAGGAGTCTAGATGAAGGAGTTCATTTTCGATCTAGGTGTCATACCTAGTGCATCGGGACCAATGAAGATCTTCTGTGACAATACTAGTGCAATTGCCTTCGCAAAGGAATCCAGATTTCACAAGAGGACCAAGCACATCAAGAGACGCTTCAATTCCATTCGGGACCAAGTCCAAGTGGGAGACATAGAGATTTGCAAGATACATACAGATCTGAATGTTGCAGACCCGTTGACTAAGCCTCTCTCACGAGCAAAACATGATCAGCACCAAGACTCCATGGGTGTTAGAATCATTACTATGTAATCTAGATTATTGACTCTAGTGCAAGTGGGAGACTGAAGGAAATATGCCCTAGAGGCAATAATAAAGTTATTATTTATTTCCTCATATCATGATATATTATTCATGCTAGAATTGTATTAACCGGAAACATGATACATGTGTGAATACATAGACAAACATAAAGTCACTAGTATGCCTCTACTTGACTAGCTCATTAATCAAAGATGGTTATGTTTCCTAACCATAGACATGTATTGTCATTTGATTAATGGGATCACATCATTAGGAGAATGATGTGATTGACATGACCCATTCCGTTAGCCTAGCACTTGATCGTTTAGTATGTTGCTATTGCTTTCTTCATGACTTATACAAAGTTCCTGCAACTATGAGATTGTGCAACTCACGTTTACCGGAAGAACACTTTGTGTGCTACCAAACATCACAACGTAACTGGGTGATTATAAAGGTGCTCTACAGGTGTTTCCGAAGGTGCATGTTGGGTTGGCATAATTCGAGATTAGGATTTGTCACTCCGATTGTCGGAGAGGTATCTCTGGGCCCTCTCGGTAATACTCATCACCTAAGCCTTGCAAGCATTGTAACTAATGAGTTAGTTATAAGATGATGTGTTACAAAACGAGTAAAGAGACTTGCCGGTAACGAGATTGAACTAGGTATTGGATACCGACGATCAAATCTCGGGCAAGTAACATACCGATGACAAAGGGAACAACGTATGTTGTTATGCGGTTTGACCGATAAAGATCTTCGTAGAATATGTAGGAACCAATATGGGCATCCAGGTTCCACTATTGGTTATTGACCGAGAATAGTTCTAGGTCATGTCTACATAGTTCTCGAACCCGTAGGGTCCGCACGCTTAACGTTACGATGACAGTTTTATTATGAGTTTACAAGTTTTGATGTACCGAAGTTTGTTCGGAGTCCCATATGTGATCACGGACATGACGAGGAGTCTCGAAATGGTCGAGACATAAAGATTGATATATTGGATGACTATATTCGGACACCGGAAGTGTTCCGGGTGATTTCGGAGAAAATCGGAGTGTCGGAGGGTTACCGGAACCCCCCCCGGAGAGTTAATGGGCCACATGGGCCTTGGTGGGAAGAGAGAGGGGCGGCCAGGAAGGGCCGCGCGCCCCCTCTCCCTCT
>NC_057804.1:467387986-467420961 GCF_018294505.1 Triticum aestivum
ACTAGGAGGAGGACTCCTCCTCCTGGCGCGCCCAACAAGGGCCGGCCGGCCTCCCCCCTCCCTCCTTTATATACGGGGGCAGGGGGCACCCCAAAGGGACACAAGTTGATCTACAGATCGTTCCTTAGCCGTGTGCGGTGCCCCCCTCCACCATATTCCACCTCGGTCATATCGTCGCGGAGTTTAGGCGAAGCCCTGCGCCGGTAGAACATCATCATCGTCACCACACCATCGTGCTGACGGAACTCTTCCCCGAAGCTTTGCTGGATCGGAGCCCGGGGATCGTCATCAAGCTGAACGTGTGCTGAACTCAGAGGTGCCGTACGTTCGGTGCTTGGATCGGTCGGATCGTGAAGACGTACGACTACATCAACCACGTTGTCATAACGCTTCCGCTTACGGTTTACGAGGGTACGTGGACGAACACTCTCCCCTCTCGTTGCTATGCCATCACCATGATCTTGCGTGTGCGTAGGATTTTTTTTGAAATTACTACGTTCTCCAACACGTGCATGTTAGCTTTTAATTGTTAAACCGCCAATTTGATATTTATGACCCACCGATGTGCTTTCTAATAACATCATCATTTATATGGGTCAGAGCAACATTTTCATATTTCCTGCATACGGGTTAAACAACATACGTCATGGCGGTTTCAGCCAAGGCGGTTTAAGCTAAGGCGGGTAACAAACCCCAATATAGTAGTCTTTGAAACATTTACGAAAAGACTAGAACAAAGGCCATCCAAGCCAAAAATATCCTAACGACTTTAAAGTCCAAAGTCAGGGAGGGTTACCAAACCTTGAATATTCATATAATTATTGAAAGACATACCTGAAGATTGAAATTATGGAAACATCTTGAGAATTAATATCCGTAGTGGGTATCAACCCAGAGTCATGAAATATCATGATCTTAGTTGCCCAAGGCAAAAATATTATGGTGACTTCAAGTCCACCATCAGGGCGGGTTACCAAACCCAAAATGCTCAAATATGAGTCATATAATCAGGGTTGCATGGCCCGAATTGTAAAAACCGCACTTTAACAGAAAAAATATTTACAGTACACAAATCCAAAATATTCGAAATAAAAGCAAGTCAAAAAAATCCAAGTGCTTTCATAGGCCGCACAACCATTAAAATTATCTGGCCGGCTCATCAATGCACGACCACACTGGCTAGTAAAGTTCAGGGTCTTGAAAAAGATTGACTGTTAAGAGTACAGCAGGTCACTCGGGATTACCTGGCGGAGTAGCATCATGCAAACAGGCAGGATAACTCGAGATTCTGCGTCCACGCCTGGTCAAGAGGGTATGAAAGCTAAACCCGATGGGTTTGAAGCCCCCAAGTGACCTTATGAACAAATTATCAGGGATGCCGGCCTTATTATATTGATCATAATATATACATTGATAAGAGTATGTGCAACGACAAGAGCCGATGGCTCAAGTGTAATAAGGTAGAAGATGAGCAATGTTCCAAGGCTGGCGAGTCTCCTCCTCTGACTTACGCGAGTCCTTGTATTCTCGTATTTCATGAGGTAGTATGACCCGTTGTTCAGGTTCTTGCTGACCACAAAAGGTCCTTCCCAAGGTGGGGATAGCTTATGCATATCTGTTTGATCTTGGATTAACTAGGGCACCAAGTCGCCTTCTTGAAAGGTTCAGGTGTTGACTCTGCGACTATGGTAGCGACATAGATCTTGCTGATATATCGCCGAACAAGCCGCCGCAAGGTCACCCTCCTCATCCAACACATCAAGTGCATCTTGACGTGCTATTTCATTAGCAGCCTCAACATAAGCCGCCACACGAGGCAAGTCATGACAGATATCGCTTGGAAGAACCACCTCTACCCATAGACTATGAAGAAAGGTGTATAGGCTGTTGACCTATTGGGGGTGGTGTTGATACTCCAAATTACTGAAGGTAACTCCTCGACCCAACAACCTGGTGTTCTCTGCAAAGGAACCATAAGTTGGGGCTTTATACCTCTCAAGATTTCCTGATTGGCCCTCTCAGCTTGACCGTTAGATTGTGGGTGAGCCACCGATGAGACGTCAAGACGAATATGCTCTTGTTGACAGAACTTTCTCATAGCACCCTTAGACAGATTTGTGCCATTGTTACTTATGATACTATGAGGGTAACCAAAACGGAAGATTACTTTCTTTATGAATTGAATCGTTGTTGCCGCACCACACTTACTGACCAGCTCTGCCTCAACCCACTTGGTAAATTTGTAAACTCCCACCAAGAGGTGGGTCTTCTTATCCTTAGACCTCTTGAAAGATCCTCCGCATCAGCATGAGCCGTCAACCAATAAAATCCATGACGGAAAGCTTTAGCCACAAGAGATTTAGAGCTGGCGTGATAACCACGATCACCTTCATGGATTTCCCTGAGAATCCCACAGCCCTCTTAAGGAGAAACACAACGTTCACGCCTGTGACACTGCATCGGTGTGATACGTCTCCAACGTATCTATAATTTTTTATTGTTCCACTTATATTACCCGTTTTGAATGTTTACGGGCTTTACTTCACACATTTATATCATTTTTGGGACTAACCTACTTACCGAAGGCCCAGCCCGTATTGCTATTTTTTTTTTGCCTATTTCAGTGTTTCCAAGAAAAGGAATATCAAACAGAGTGCAAACGGAATGAAACCTTCGAGAGCATGATTTTTGGAACGAACGCGATCCAGAGGAATTGGAGTGGAAGTCAAGAAACAATCGAGGCGGCCACGAGGGTGGCGGGCGCGCCCCCCCTACTGGGCGCCCCCTATCTTGTGGGACCCTCGGGTGGCTACCGACCTACTTCTTCCTCTTATATATACCCATGTACCCCTAAAACATCAGAACAGACCATGAAAACCTAATTCGACCGCCGTAACCTTCTGTATCCGCGAGATCCCATCTTGGAGCCTTCGACGGCGCTCCGCCGGAGGGGGAATCGATCATGGAGGGCCTCTACATAATCTCCAAGGCCTCTCCGATGAGTTGTGAGTAGTTTACCACAGACCTTCGGGTCCATAGTTATTAGCTAGATGGCTTCTTCTCTCTCTTTGAATCTCAATACAATGTTCTCCTTGATCTTCTTGGAGATCTATTTGATGTAACTCTTTTTGCAGTGTGTTTGTCGAGATCTGATGAATTGTGGGTTTATGATCAAGTTTATCTATGAGAAATATTTGAATCTCCTCTGAATTCTTTTATGTGTGATTAAGTTATCTTTGCAAGTCTCTTCGAATTATCAGTTTGGTTTGGCCTACTTGATTGATCTTTCTTGTAATGGGAGAAGTGCTTAGCTTTGGGTTCAATCTTGTGGTGTCCTTTCCCAATCATAGCAGGGGCAGTAAGGCACATATTGTATTGTTGCCATCAAGGATAAAAAGATGGGGTTTATATCATATTGCATGAGTTTATCCCTCTACATCATGTCATCTTTCTTAATGCGTTACTCTGTTCTTTATGAACTTAATACTCTAGATGCATGCTAGATAGCGGTCGATGTGTGGAGTAATAGTAGTATATGCAGGGAGGAGTTGGTCTACTTGTCACGGACGTGATGCCTATGTGCATGATCATGCCTAGATAATCTCATAATTATTCGCTTTTCTATCAATTGCTCGACAGTAATTTGTTCACCCACCGTAATACTTATGCTATCTTGAGAGAAGCCACTAGTGAAACCTATGGCCCCCGGGTCTATCTCTTATCATATAAGCTTTCAGTCTACTTTTATTTGCATCTTTACTTTTCCTATCTATATTATAAAATACCAAAAATATATTTATCTTATAATATTATCTCTATCAGATCTCACTTTCGCAAGTGGCCGTGAAGGGATTGACAACCCCTTTATTGCGTTGGTTGCGAGTTATTGTTTGTTTGTGTAGGTGTGTGGGACTTTTGAGGAGCCTCCTACTGGATTGATACCTTGGTTCTCAAAAACTGAGGGAAATACTTATGCTACTATTGCTGCATCACCCTTTCCTCTTCAAGGAAAGTCAACGCAAGCTCAAGACGTAGCACGGTGTAAGTCGCCATTGACAATAGGCATAGACTTAGACCGCCGGGTTATCTGCCTGGCCAAAGTTTCATCCTCGTGTCATATAAGCCAAGTAAGGAATTGTCCAATCAGGAATAGCATGGAGAGCCGCCACCAACTGTGCCTCCAGGTCAGGAATAGCAAGATCCTCTTCTGACGACAACTTGACTGAAGGATGATCCAATACATGAAGAAAGACATTAGGGGGCACCGGCATATGTTGACACCCCAGCCGCCTGAAAGCATCAGCCGCTTCATTCTTACTTCGATCAAGATGCTCCACCTGATAACCTTTGAAGTGACCAGCAATATTGTCAACCGCCCGGCGATAAGTAGCCATGAGTGGGTCTTTGGAATCCCAAGTGCCTTAAACTTGCTGAGCGACTAAATCTGAATCACCAAAGCACCTGACCCGGCTTAAGTTCCTCTCTTTAGCCATCCCAAGGTCATGGAGCAAGGCCTCATATTCAGCTACATTGTTAGTACAAGGAAACATCAACCTTAAAACATAACAGAATTTGTCACCTCGTGGGAAGTTGATACCTCTCCAACATATCTAAATTTTTTGATTGTTGCATGCTATTATATTATCTATTTTGGATGTTTACTGGGCTTTAATATGCTCATTTATATTATTTTTGGGACTAACCTATTAACTGGAGGCCCGGTGCCAGTTTTTTTGCCTATTAGAGTTTTGCAGAAAAGGAATACCAAACGGAGTCCAAACGGAATGAAACCTTCGCGATGATCTTTCTTGGACCAAAAGCAAACCGGAAGACTTGGAGTTGAAGTCAGAAACACCACAAGGCATCCACGAGGCAGGAGGGCGTGCCCAGGGGGGTAGGTGCACCCCCACCCTCGTGGGCCCCTCGTAGCTCCACCGACGTACTTCTTTCGCCTATATATACTCTTATACCCTAGAAACATCAGGGAGAGTGATACGTCTCTGTCATATCTATAATTTTTGATTGTTCCATGCCAATATTATTCAACTTTCATATACTTTTGGCAACTTTTTATACTATTTTTTGGGACTAACATATTGATCCAGTGCCCAGTGCCAGTTCCTGTTTGTTGCATGTTTTATGTTTCGCAGAAACCCAATATCAAAGGGAATCCAAATGGGATAAAAACGGACGGAGAATTATTTTGGAATATTTGGGATTTTCCGGAGGAAGAATCAACGCGAAACGGTGCCCGATGTGGCCAGGAGATAGGGGGGCACACCTGTCACTCTCCTGGGCCACCCTTAAGGCGGCTGACGCTCTTCTTTTTCTGCAAGAAAGATAATTTTAGGAGAAAAATCTGTGCGAAAGATTCACCCCAATCGGAGTTACGGATCTCCGGATATAAAAGAAACGGTGAAGGGGCAGAATCCGGGAACGCAAAAACAGAGAGATAGATCCAATCTCGGAGGGGCTCTCGCCCCTCCCAAGCCATGGGAGCCAAGGACCAGAGGGGAAACCCTTCTCCCATCTAGGGAGAAGGCCAAGGAAGAAGAAGAAGAAGAAGGGGGGCTCTCTCCCCCTTGCTTCTAGTGGCGCCGGAGCGCTGCCGGGGGCCATCATCATCACCGCGATCTTCACCAACACCGCCGTCATCTTCACCAACATTTCCATCACCCTCCCCCTTCTATATTCAGCGGTCCACTCTCCCGCAACCCGCTGTACTTTCTACTTGAACATGGTGCTTTATGCTTCATATTATTATCCAATGATGTGTTGCCATCCTATGATGTCTGAGTAGATTTTTGTTGTCCTATCGATGATTGATGAATTGCTATGATTGTTTTGAGTTGCATGTTTCATTATTGGTGATGTCCTATTATGCCCTCCATGTCGCACAAGCGTGAGGGATTCCCGCTGTAGGATTTGCAATATGTTTATGATTTGCTTATGGTGGGTGGCGTGAGTGACAGAAGCACATACCCGAGTAAGTAGGTTGTTTGCGTATGGGATAAAAGGGACTTGATGCTTTAATGCTATGGTTGGGTTTTAACTTAATGAACCTTTAGTAGTTGCGGATGCTTTCTAGAGTTCCAATCATAAGTGCATATGATCCAAGTAGAGAAAGTATGTTAGCTAATGCCTCTCCCTCAAATAGAATTGCAATAGTGATTACCGATATAGTAATGTAGTCAATTGCTTAGGGACAATTTCACAACTCCTACCACCACTTTTCCACACTCGCTATATTTACTTTATTGCTCTTTATCTAAACAGCGCATAGTTTTTATTTACGTGTTCTTTATTATCTTGGAAACCTATCCAACAACACCTACAAAGTACTTCTAGTTTCATGCTTCTTCTTGGTAAAGCAAATGTCAAGCGTGTGTAGAGTCGTATCAGTGCCCGATAGGACTTGAGAGAGTATTTGTTCTACCTTTAGCAACTCGTTGGGTTCGACACTCTTACTTATCAAAAGAGGCTACAACTATCTCGTATACTTGCGGGTTATCAAGACCTTTTTCTGGCGCATTTTCCGGGGAGTCATAGCGTGGGGTGAATATTCTCGTGTGTGCTTGTTTGCTTTATCACTAAATAATTTTTATTTGCTGTTCTTAGTTGTTCTCTATCTTTAGTTATGGATATGGAACATGAAATACCAAAAAAATTAGGTGTACTTGCTACTCATGGAGATGGGGAACCTCCTAAAACCCTCGATGATCATCATGTGAGAAATATTTTGTACTACTTTGATAATCCTGAGAAAACCCCATTCAACTTTATAATAGGAGTAATGTTGGATCAACGTGAATACTTTAGGGATTACCTCTCGACACAAAAAGGGAAACTATTATGGGATCAAATTAATATGTTGCGGTGGTATGCCCGGGATCTGTGCTTGAGATATGATATTACTTGTTGCTCTAGGATGAAGGCTCCACACCTTCCCTTTTCATGCAAATTTAATGATAATGAAACCTTAGCTTCGTATGCTAATGGTATCTATGATTACTATGATGTGGAACAAATTGAAGAATTTGTTGCTTTTAATGCTGCTTATGAAATTGAATCTTTGTTTGAAAAGTATGAAGCTTTACATGATGATGTTTATAGGCCTGAAAATCTTGCTATACTTAGATATTGCTATGAAAATTATTAATACAATTACAATATTAATGCATTTATTGAGAAAGTCTCCGCTGTCCAAGAAGAGACTAATATTTTACAGGAAGCTATGGAAGAAGAAATTGATGAAACTGTGAACTCATTGGATGAAAAAGATGATGATGAGAGCGAAGAATAAAAGGAGGAAGAGCGGATTGATCACCCTTGCCCACCTTATAATGAGAGTAACTCTTCAACTCATACATTGTTTAATTCCCCTTCGTGCTTACCAAAGGATGATTGCTATGATGATTGCTACGATCCCCTAAATTTGTTTGAAATATCCCTTTTTGATGATGCTTGCTATGCTTGTGGCCAAGATGCCAATATGAATTATGCTTATGGAGATGAACTTTCTATAGTTCCTTATGTTAAACATGAAATTGTTTCTATTGCACCCACGCATGATAGTCCTATTATCTTTTTGAATTCTCCCGACTACACTATATCGGAGAAGTTTGCGCTTAGTAAGGATTATATTGATGGGTTGCCTTTTACCGTTGCACCTAATAATTTTGATAGATATAATATGCATGTGCTTGCTGCTCCTACTTGCAATTATTATGAGAGAGGAACTACATCTCCGCCTCTTTATGTTTCCAACACGATAGAATTGCAAGAAACTGCTCATACTATGCATTGGCCTTTACTTGGTGTGCATTAATTGTTAATTTATGACATGCTGATGCATAGGAAGAGAGTTAGACTTCATTGTTGCATGATATATGTTAATTTGTGCTCACTACTAAATTACAAATCATTGTTAATTAAAATTGGCTTTGTTATACCTTGGGATCCGGGTGGATCCATTACTTGAGCACTATGTGCCTAGCTTAATGGCTTTAAAGAAAGCGCTGCCAGGGAGACAACCCGGAAGTTTTAGAGAGTCATTTATTTCTGTTGAGTGCTTTTATATAGTCTAAAAACCAAAAAAAATAAAGAGGGGAACCCAAAACTTTTCAAAAAGGGAAGTGAAAGTGAGAGAGACAAGCATTGTTGAAGTGGGAGAGCTCCTTGAACTTTGTTCATGCTCATGGAAACTTTGTGAATCTTAATTACAGAAAATTTTCATCAAAAATAATTATCCCCTTTTACATTTCCATTGTATTATAAAAATAATGTGCCAAGGTTTTCCTTTAGGATGTTTACAATGCTTGTTGGTTTGTACGGTGCAGGACAGAAACTTTGGCTGTAGTGCGCAATTTTACATTTTCTACTGGGACGTCAAACGGTTCTGATTCTTTTTTCACTGTCTTGATAATCAACTTGTTTATTTTTCCTAATTTTGGTATAATTGTTGGGGTACCATAACTATGTTGGATTTTCAGATTGCTACAGACTATTCTGTTTTTGACAGATTCTGTTTTTGATGCATAGTTTGGTTGTTTTGATGAATCTATCAATTTATATCAGTGGATTAAGCCATGAAAGAGTTATGTTACAGTAGAAACATTGAAAATACAAAATATTAATTGGTTTACTACAGTACTTAGAGTAGTGATTTGCTTTATTATACTAACGGATCTTACCGAGTTTTCTGTTGAAGTTTTGTGTGGATGAAGTGTCTAATTAAGGATGTCTCGATATGAGGAAAAGGAAGAGAGGCAAGAGCTCAAGCTTGGGGATGCCTGAGGCACCCCAAGTAAATATTCAAGGAGACTCAAGCGTCTAAGCTTGGGGATGCCCTGGAAGGCATCCCCTCTTTCTTCAACAAGTATCGGTATGTTTTCGAATTCGTTTCGTTCATGTGGTATGTGCAACCTTGGAGCGTCTTTTGCATTTAGTTTTCACTTTTCTTTTATGCACCATGCTAGTATGAGATAGTCCTTGGTTGATTTATAGAATGCTCATTTCACTTCACTTATACCTTTTGAGTATGGCTTTATAGAATGCTTCATGTGCTTCACTTATATCATTTGAAGTTTGGATTGCTTGTTTCTCTTCACATAGAAAACCGCCATTTGTAGAATGCTCTTTTGCTTCACTTATATTTGTTAGAGCATGGGCATATCTTTTGTAGAAAGAATTAAACTCTCTTTCTTCACTTATACCAATTTAGAGAGATGATAGGAATTGGTCAATCACATGGTTAGTCATAAAATCCTACATAAACTTGTGGATCACTGAATATGATATGTTTGATTCCTTGCAATAGTTTTGCGATATAGAGGTGATAATATGTGGGAGGTACCAGTAGATGGTTGTGTTTAGTAAGGATGTTGGTGTTAAGGTTTGTGATTCCCGAAGCATGCACGTATGGTCTATAAACTATGTAACCAAATTGGCGCGCATTGTATTTTGATTGTTTATCTTTGCATGAAGGTCGGGGGCGCGCGATGGTTAACTCCTACCAACCTCCCCCTAGGAGCATGCACGTAGTACTTTGTTTCAAGGGTTAATATTTTTTTGCAATAAGTATGTGAGTTCTTTATGACTGATGTTGAGTCCATGGATTATACGCACTTTTACCTTTCCATCATTGCTAGCCTCTTCGGTACCATACATTGCCCTTTCTCACCTCGAGAGTTGGTGCAAACTTCGCCTGTGCATCCAAACCCCGTGATACGATATGCTCTATCAAACATAAGCCTCCTTATATCATCCTCAAAACAGCCACCATACCTTCCTATCATGGCATTTCCATAGCCATTCCGAGATATATTGTCATGCAACTTCCATCATCATCATATTCATGACTTGAGCATTCATTGTCATATTGCTTTGCATGATCGTAAGATAGCTAGCATGATGTTTTCATGGCTTGTCCGTTTTTGATGTCATTGCTATGCTAGATCATTGCACATCCTGGTACGCTGCCGGAAGCATTCATATAGTCATATCTTTCTAGTATCGAGTTGTAAGTAAATAAAAGTGTGTTGATCATCATTATAGAGCATTGCCCCATGAAAAAAATAAAAAAATAAAAAAAATAAAAAAAAGGAAAGGCCAAAGAAGCCTAAATAAAAAAAGGGGGCCAAAGAAGCCTACCCAAAAAGAAAAAAAAGAAAAGAAAAAATAAAAAGAAAAGGGGCAATGTTACTATCCTTTTACCACACTTGTGCATCAGAGTAGCACCATGTTCTTCGTATAGAGAGTCTCCTATGTTGTCACTTTCATATACTAGTGGGAATTTTCATTATAGAAGTTGGCTTGTATATTCCAACGACGGGCTTCCTCAAATGCCCTAGGTCTTCATGAGCAAGCAAGTTGGATGCACACCCACTTAGTTTATTTTGTTTAGCCTTCATACACTTATAGCTCTTAGTCCATCCGTTGCATGGCAATCCCTACTCCTCGCATTGACATCAATTGATGGGCATCTCCATAGCCCGTTGATTAGCCGCGTCGATGTGAGACTTTCTCCCTTTTGTCTTCTCCACATAACCTCCACCATCATATTCTATTCCACCCATAGTGCTATATCCATGGCTCACGCTCATGTATTGCATGAACGTTGAAAATGTTTGAGAATACTAAAGTATGAAACAATTGCTTGGCTGACACCGGGATAGGCATGAGGGGTACCTTGTGTTAAGAAAAGGGAGCATATAAGACTATATGATTTTGTAGGGATAACGTTCTAGAAGCATTGATATTTTGAAAGACATGATTGTTTGTTGGGATGCCCTAAGTATTATTGTTTTTATGTCAAATGATAGACTATTGCTTTGAATCACTCGTGTCTTAATATTCATGCCATGATTAGACATATGCTCAAGATTATGCTAGGTAGCATTCCACATCAAAAATTATCTTTTTTATCATTTACCTACTCGAGAACGAGCAGGAATTAAGCTTGGGGATGCTGATACGTCTCCGTCATATCTATAATTTTTTATTGTTCCATGCCAATATTATTCAACTTTCATATACTTTTGGAAATTCTTATACTATTTTTTGGGACTAACATATTGATCCAGTGCCCAGTGCCAGTTCCTGTTTGTTGCATGTTTTATGTTTCACATAAACCCAATATCAAACGGAATCCAAACAGGATAAAAACGGACGGAGAATTATTTTGGAATATTTGGAATTTTCCGGAGGAAGAATGAACGCGAAACGGTGCCCAAGGTGGCCAGGAGATAGGGGCACGCCTGGCACTCTCCTAGGCCACCCTTAAGGCAGTTGACGCTCTTCTTTTGCCGCAAGAAAGCTAATTTTATGAGAAAAATCTGAGTGAAAGATTCACCCCAATCGGAGTTACGGATCTCCGGATATAAAAGAAACGATGAAGGGGCAGAATCCGGGAACGCAGAAACAGAGAGATAGATCCAATCTCGGAGGGGCTCTCACCCCTCCCAAGCATTGGGAGCCAAGGACCAGAGGGAAAACCCTTCTCCCATCTAGGGAGAAGTCCAAGGAAGAAGAAGAAGAAGAATAAGGGGGGCTTGTCGCTGTCAAAACCGGCAGATCTCGGGTAGTGGGTCCCGATCTGTGCGTCTAGGCTGATGGTAACAGGAAGCAAGGGACACACATGTTTACCCAGGTTCGGGCCCTCTCGATGGAGGTAAAACCCTACTTCCTGCTTGATTAATATTGAATATATGGGTAGTACAAGAGTAGATCTACCACGAGATCGTAGAGGCTAAACCCTAAGAGCTAGCCTATGATGGTATGATTGTAAATGTGATCGGCCTTCTAAGGACCAACCTCTCCGGTTTATATAGACACCAGAGAGGGCTAGGGTTTACATGGAGTCGGTTACAAGGAAGGAAACATAATATCCGGATCGCCAAGCTTGCCTTCCACGCCAAGGAGAGTCCCATTCGGACATGAGTCGAAGTCTTGAGTCTTGTGTCTTCACGCTTCAATAGTCCAGACAATGTATATAGTCCGGCTGTCCCGATACCACCTAATCTAGGACTCCCTCAGTAGCCCCTGAACCAGGCTTCAATGACGATGAGTCCGGCGTGCAGTCTTGTCTTCGACATTGCAAGGCGGGTTCCATCTCCGAATACTCCAAAGTACCTGTTACAACGAATAGTGTCCGGCGTCCCATCAATGTTGTACTCCTCGGCTTCAATGTCTCAATAATGACCATCTCCACGCGTCGAGCGAATGCGAAGAGTCGAGGCATTTTTGCATTTACCACCCTCAATCCTCTGGGTTGACCGTCTATTTGAAGGGACGGGGATTCTCAGATCCAAACCTCACTCTCCCTCCCTAAGCTAGCATCCAACAGAGCGCTCCATGAAAAACCATTCCAACATGGCCGACCATCGCAGCTCTTCTGCTCGCCCTCCTTGTTCCAAGTCGGGGGATTGGGGAGAGTGTTCAGTTGCTCATAGCCGTTTGATAGAGTTACAAACCCAAGGGTTTCTCCCACCGGCGTTCATGGTCCCTGTCCGAGCCAGAATAGCCACTTATGACGGAGGGGAACAAGCGGAGGGATCTCCAAATCCATCTCCAGAGGAGCGTATATGCTTCATCCCACATCTGCTAAGGGGCGTCGGGTTTCCCATCCACCCATTCCTTCACGGGCTCCTGGAGTTCTATGGCCTCCAGTGGCACAACCTTACCCCCGCCTCTATTCTGCATATAGCAGGGTACGCCGCCCTTTGCGAGCTGTTTTTAGGCTGAGCACCTCACTTCGGATTATGGAGGAAGCTGTTCTGCCTTGTCCCCTGCACCTAGGAAGAATCCCTATGTCAAGTGGGCGGGGCCGAAGTATGGCGCATTGTAGAGACCGGATACCTGTCCGGCACTCCTAAGAAGGCACCAGAAAACTGGCCTTCAGAGTGGTTTTACATTGATGACGTTCCCCTTCCGGATCCAGTCCGGACAGGTCTCCCCAAGTTTAGTAACGCCCCACCGAGGGCACGCCTAAGCTGGCGCCCTCGGGGCCCTCAAGAAGAGGACACGAGGGAAATACACTTCCTGATGAGCAGGATAAAGTTACTGGCCAAATCCGGACTGACGATAGTCGAGGTCATGGCAATATGCATAATGCGGGGAGTGCAACCGCTTCAATATCGGGGGAAGCCCATGTGGCACTTCAATGGGGAAGACGACGCCTCCTGCTGCGGCCGTAAGGGTCCGGACTCCGCCACTGCTTTGGCAAGGATATTGTCCGATTTATACAAAGGGGAAGAGGAGGAATTCCTTCGCATTAAACTGCGGGACAGATTCTCCATGTACAACCCCCAGAGTGGGTGAGTCATCACTCCTTTGCCTATTTTACTTACTTTAGCGTTCTTCTGCTAAGGTTACTTGCATCGATGTTTCCGAGCAGGAACTGAGGACGGCCGTAGAAGGAATCTTCAGCCCCTCCCCACAGCCAGAGGACCCCGGAAGGGCCCTAGATCCAGGACTCAAAGAAGATCCGGATATTACCGTGGAGCTCGTCAACGGGGTATTTCATCAAGTGAGCTGGGATGGTGCCTCAGTGGCCATTACGACCGACTATCCCGGACTGCTCCCTGTGTCGTGTGTAAGCTTAACTAAAAAAACCTATCCTCCGAAGAGGACTCCCCTCGGGTATTATGATTTACCCTTGAGGCGCCGTGCTATTTGCAGAGATGACGGTCGGAGCGCAAGGCCGAGCCCCTAGGGACTCGTCAACCACGGGCGTCCGGATCGGACAGGCTCAAGAGAAAGGCGGTGAGGGTCGACACACCGCTGCACAGGTAAAGTAATAACCTGTCATGCGATTATAGTATTTGAAATATGACAGCGCCCTTTGTGTCTGGCAGGAAGAGGAGCAGCCGGACTATATCCGGGGATCCCGCCAATCACGCCTCCTCCAGCCGGGTTCCAGAACCGGCTTCGAGGGTGGAGGCGGACACGGGGCCAGTACCGCATACTTCTCCGACAGAGGTTGCAGATATGTTTTTGGTCACGAACTCCGAAGTGGAGAGCGCCATCAATCACCGGCGCTGGAGGGCCATGCTTTGGAACAACATCTTTTCTGAAGAGGCTTTTAATGCCTTCAATTTGGCAGACACATACGTCCGAGCTGCTCAAGGCGGGCTTGCCCAAGTGACGAACCAGTATACCAAAGATATACGGGTAAGAAATTTTGATAAGTATGTATAGCAATAGCCCCTGAGACTTGAAATAGTTGGAACAACTGTTTGAAGGATCAATTTATGCACAGGTTCTTGTAGATAAGAATGAACAATTGGCTCGGGAGCTAGAGGAATGTAAGGCCCAGCTGAGGGACGCAGTTGCCAAGTTAGAGGGATCCCAGAAGGCTTCCGCTGGTAACATTTGTCTCAATTGTACTAAGATGCATCAGTTAGTAAATGGCTGATATGACAAATCTAACAGAAAATTCTGCAGAGAATCCCGGGGTGAATCCGGAGGGCGGAAGAGATGACGACTCGCATCTCAAAGGGCAGCTAAAGGCTGGCGAGCGCATTCTCATGCAAGTTCGGCAGGAGAAGAACATTCTTCAAGATGCCAATGTCTGGCTAGACGTGGAGTTAAAAGACGTCCACGCCCAGCTGGCGGACTCTGTAAAGGAGAATAAAAGGCTTCGATGCAACATTTATGGCGAGTGCCTAGACGAACTGTATGATAGTTCGGCGAGGAAGCGTATTGAAATAGTTTTTGCCTGTAGGAATGTTAACGGGTCGCCCCGAGGAGGAGATGCCCTCATCTACAGGTGATGTACTATAAGAACTTTCACAGTTGCACGAGCGAGCTCGGCAAGTGATGCACGGCGTTGCTCAGGCCTGGTGGCCATCAAGCCTCCCGCCGAATGGCATGGGAGAGCTTGTGGACCTGCTTCAAGGAGCCCGGCGGCGCTTCCGACTATGGAAGATATCAGCGTGCCGACAAGGTGCAAGAGAAGCCTGGGCAATGGTGAAGACGCGCTACACCAAGCTGGACCCGAACCATATGGCCGAAGTAGGACCGTCGAGGCCCGATGGGCAAGAAATTCCTATTAGTCTGGTATATGACCAGGTAGCGTTAGCCGCTAAGTATTCTCAACAGGATTGTAAGCTAGATAGCCTGTTGGATGGTATAGAGGAAGAATATAGTCAGTCCAGGTGACTGTGTAATTTAATGGGCATAAGTAGCCCCTAGCCGGATTAAAATCATTTGTCATGGCAAACCTTTTCGCTTCAGCCCCCGGATCCTACAGTCCGGGGTGTGTCTGAATACCCGCTCAGTTATACAAAACCAGGGCATGCATGGAGACCAGGCGTAGGGGTCATAAGTGCTTGAACAGACAAGTACCCAACTAGTTATGTTATATTACATGGATAGTAAGAAACATCTTCCAGGGAGAATAGTTCCGTTAAGGGTTCCTTTCCCTGGGTATGCATGCTGCAATGCACATGTCCGGGCTGCGAATGATGGTGCAGGATACAAGATTTCTGGGGATTTACCTTATAATAAATGAATACATCTTTTGCTCACCGATCGAATATTCTCTTAAGGAAACTAGCTTTTGGCTTCACCCAGTCTGAGGTACACATCCGGCTGAACCGACAGTAACAATCACAAAGGTGCTCCCCTTATGCCCTAGCCGAATTAATGGGAACATAGGGCATAAACACGAGAGCCAGGCAACCCAGCTTGGCCACGTCTTAAGTCATATCGATGCATATAATGGTGAAGAAAAGGCACATATGGAAAAGAAACTCATATGTGATGGGAAAAAAGCCATTTGAGTAATTAGTTTTAGCTTCCGTATGGGAAGCCCCCAGGTATTGCTTACACACATAGTGCGGCCGGAGTAATCCGGGAGTCCGCACTGTATTAAGTACTTTGTGTGAAGAGAAAAAAGGTCGAGAAAGGAAAAGTGGGATGGAGCATAAGTAAAAAGGGGGGGTAAGGAGACGAACACTGAGTTCGGCGTTAGGCGTAGAATCTCCGGAGTCTGGCCGTGTTCCATGGGTTCGGCTTGAGTCTGTTATCGGATGCATTACTTAAGCGGTACGCTCCTCCGGTGAGAACTTTGTCAATGACGAAGGGACCTTCCCACTTGGGTTTGAGTTTGTCCTTCTTATTCTCCGGTAGGCATAGAACGAACTCGCCAATATTGTAAGTTTTGGCCTGCACTTCTCTGCTTTGATATCGTCGAGCCTGCTGCTGATAGAATGCGGAACGGGCTTTTCGACATCGCGCTCCTCCTCCAGGGCATCCAAGTTATCCTGCCGATCTAACTCGGCTTCCTTCTCTTCGTACATGTGTACACGTGGCGAATCATGTATTATGTCGCAGGGTAGTACTGCTTCCGCACCGTACACCATGAAAAATGGTATATATCCGGTGGTGTGATTCGGTGTGGTCTGTAGCCCCCAGAGTACGGAGTCGAGCTCCTCCACCCAGTGCGTATCCGATTCTGTCAAAGATCGCACTAGTCTGGGTTTGATGCCGTTCATGATGAGATCGTTTGCCCGTTCGACCTGGCCATTTGTTTGGGGATGGTAGACGGAAGCGTAGTCGAGCTTAATGCCCATTTTGCCGCACCAAGTTTTCACTTCATCGGCTGTGAAATTTGAGCCATTATCAGTGATGGTGCTGTGGGGGACACCGTATCAGTGTACGACCCCAGATAAGAAGTCTATTACTGGTCCGGATTCGGCCGTTTTGACTAGTGTGGCTTCTATACATTTGGCGAACTTGTCCACCACGACCAATAAGTATTTTTTTCTTATCGCTTCCCCCTTTAAGAGGTCCGACCATATCCAGCCAATAGACCTCGAAGGGCCAGGTTATGGGGATTGTTTGGAGAGTGGTAGGGGGCATATGACTCTGATTGGCGAAGAGCTGGCAACCGATGCAATGTTGGACAATGTCCTGTGCGTCTGCTCGGGCCGTCGGCCAATAGAAGCCTGTACGGAAGGCCTTGTTGACTAGCGCTCGAGCCGCGGCGTGGTGTCCGCCCAATCCGGCATGGATTTCAGCCAAGAGTTGCCGCCCTTCCTCTTCGAAGATGCACCTTTGGAGCACTCCGGTCGCGCTTTTCCTATAGAGTTCCCCTTCATGGACTTTGTAAGCTTTAGAACGCCGAACGATGCAGCGTGCTTTATTTTGGTCTTCGGGGAGCTCCTGCCTATTTAGGTAGGCCAAGAAAGGCTCAGTCCACGGGGCGATTACGACCATGATTTCGTGGGCCGAAGGTGTTATTTCGGTGGCAGAGCCTCCGATTGTGTCTGATGGTTCGGAATCTGGGGGTGTGTCCGGATCCATGCTAGTATTGCCGGACTCCCCTTCCCATACTACGGACGGCTTGAACAACCTTTCCAGGAATATGTTAGGTGGGACACGCGTTTAGCGCCAATGCGGGGGAGGACATCCGCCGCTTGATTGTTTTCTTGAGCCACATGGTGGAATTCGAGCCCCTCGAACCGAGCTGACATTTTGAGGACTGCATTATGTTAGGCCGCCATTTTTGGATCCTTGGCATCAAAGTCTCCGTTTATTTGTGATATTGCGAGGTTCGAATCCCTGCGCACTTCCAGGCGTTGGATGCCCATAGAGACTGCCATCCGAAGACCATGCAACAGAGCCTCATATTTGGCTGCATTGTTGGAGTCTATGTATAATATTTGGAGGACGTACTAGACTGTGTCTCCGGTAGGAGACGTCAGGACTACACCTGCTCCCAATCCGGCCAGCATTTTAGAGCCGTCGAAGTGCATGATCCAGTTGGAGTACGCGCCATACTCTTTAGGGAGTTCGGCTTCCGTCCATTCGGCGACAAAGTCAGCCAGTACTTGCGACTTGATGGCCCGCCGTGGTTTGTATATTATGTTGAACAGAAGGAACTCGATAGCCCATTTAGCAATCCGGCCCGTAGTGTCGCGGTTATTTATTATGTCATTGAGTGGTAATTCGGAGGCTACTGTAATCGAACACTCTTGAAAGTAGTGTCGTAGCTTCCGGGATGCCATGAAGACCGCGTATGCTATTTTTTGATAGTGTGGGTATCGGGATTTGCATGGGGTGAGGATCATGGATACGTAATAAACCGGCTTTTGGAGCGGGAATTTGTATCCGTCACCCTCTCGTTCGACGACGAGCACTACGCTTACAACTTGATGTGTTGCAGCTATGTACAGCAGCATAGGTTCGCTGATATTTGGCGCTGTTAGGACTAAATTATTGGCCAATAAGGTCTTTATTTCATCGAGTCCGGCCGCGGCTGCATCCGTCCACACGAAGTGTTCGGTGCGCTGGAGAAGGCGGTAAAGAGGTAGTGCCTTTTCTCCTAACCTGGAGATAAAGAGGCTCAAAGAAGCCACGCATCCAGCTAGTTTCTGGATGTGTTTGAGGTCTGTTGGTATAGCCAACTGTGACAAAGCACGGATTTTTGCCGGATTAACTTCAATTCCTCTATTGGAAACGATGAAGCCCAACAGTTTTCTAGAGGGAACGCTGAAAACACATTTTTCTGGATTTAGCTTGATGTCGTATAGAGGTTGTCGAACGTAAGCCTCAAGTCATCTATTAGGGTTTCGACGTGTCTTGTTTCTATGACTACGTTGTCGACATATGATTCCACTGTTTTGCCGATTTTCTTTTCCGGGCATGTTTGAATCATGCGTTGATAGGTTGCGCCGGCATTCTTAAGCCCGAAAGGTATAGTGTTGAAGCAGAAAGGGCCATATGGCATTATGAAGGCTGTTGCAGCTTGGTCGGACTCTGCCATCTTTATTTGATGCTATCCAGAGTATGCGTCGAGGAAACACAGTGAGTCATGTCTTGCTGTGGCGTCGATTATTTGATCGATGCGAGGGAGGGGAAAGGGATCCTTGGGGCAAGCCTTGTTGAGGTCTTTGAAGTCGACGCACAGGCGCCCGGATTTGTCCTTCTTTGGTACCATTACCAAGTTCGCCAGCCAATCCGGATGCTTGATATCTCTGATGAATCCGGCCTCAAGTAGCTTGGCTAGCTCTTCCCCCATGGCTTGCCGTTTGGGCTCTGAAAATCGCCTTAGGGTCTGTTTAACAGGTTTGTATCCCTTTAGTATGTTGAGGCTATGTTCGGCCAATCCGCGCGGGATGCCCGACATGTCCGATGGGTGCCAGGCAAAAATGTCCCAATTCTCGCGTAAGAAGTCTCGCAGTGCGGTGTCGATAGCGGGGCTCAACTGTGTCCTGATGGAAGCTGTCTTCGTGGGGTCCGTTGGATGGACTTGGAATTTGACTATCTCATCTGCGGGTTTAAATGAGGTGGACTTGGGTCGCTTATCGAGTATCACGTCGTCCCTGTCCACGGTGGCGCGCAGTGTTGTTAATTCTTCCGCTGCGAGGGCTTTGGATAATGCTTCCAAGGCTAGTGCTGCGGTTTTGTTTTTGGCGCAGAGTGCAACGTCCGGATCACTAACTAGAGTGATGATTCCATTGGGTCCGGGCATTTTAAGCTTCATGTACCCGTAATGGGGTATAGCTTGAAAGCTCGCAAACGCGTCCCACCCTAGAAGGGCGTGGTATCCGCTGCTGAAAGGCGCCACTTGGAATGTGATTTCTTTAGACCTGTAATTCTCTGGGGTGCCAAATACCACATCGAGTGTGATTTTTCCCGCACACCGTGCTTCCCGACTAGGGATGATTCCCCTGAAGGTGGTGCCGCTTTGCTCAATGCGGCCTTTATCAATTTCCATCCTGTTGAGCGTTTCTTCATAGATCAAGTTTAATACGCTTCCGCCATCCATGAGTACTTTAGTGAGCCGGAAGCCGTCCACGATTGGGCTGAGGACCAAAGCGGCCGGTGCCCGGACAGTCTGGGATCGGGGTTCGTCACTGGCATTGAAAGTTGTAGCAATGTCGTTCCAGGGGTTTATCTTTGCCACATGGCAAATTTCGGCGGAGCTTCGATGAGCTCGCTTGCGCCTATTGTTTGAGGCGAAAGTCTCGAAGACTGTTAACACCGCATTGTGTTTGTTGGCGGGATATTGTTCTGCTTTATGGCTTGCAAGAAGATCCTCGCCACTTTTTGCAACCTGCCGGAGTATCCAACATGCTCTAAGGCTATGAGTTGGTGTCGTGTCCGGAGTGCTGTGGAGTTTACATGGTCCATTGAGCCATTCTTCCAATACGGTTCCCCGCCCTGTGGTGTGTTTTGGCTTCTTGGGGACAGGATCGGCCGACTTACGACAGTTCACCCGTTTAGTTCGGACAAAGGTCTTGGTGAGAGCCGTACTGTCCCAAAATTATGTTTGGGTTTTCCAGGCGCTTTCCATAGCATAGTACTTATGTACTATGATTGCCAAATCCGCGAAGTGTACTATGTCACGGCGGCTTATAACATTAAGGAGTCCTTTGTCCGTGCAGTTTTTGCAGAAGAGTAAGACTACGTCCTCCTCACGACAGTCCTGGACCTTGTTAAGCGCAAGGAGGAATCTGGCCCAGTAGTGATGTACGTCCTCCTGGGGCTCTTGCCTGATGCGGGAGAGACGGTTTAAGTCCTGGTGGGTGTTGTTAGCTGAATCCGGATTCTGATCTGATCTAACACCCAGGGCGTGGGAGGTTCCGAGCCTGACAGCTCGGGATCCGGAGTGCCGCCCGATTTCTTTGGCCCAATAATCGGTTCTAAGTCCGGGACTTGGGTCATGTCTTCCTTTGAGCAGGTATTTGGCTCAAGGAGTTTGGTGATCCGGACATGGTTCGTCCTCAAATTTGAGGGGCGGTCCGTGTGTGGTTCCTCCACTACCGCTATCTCATGGGTGGCTGGCGGGGATCTGATGTCCCTTTGGTCGGGCTTAAGCCCGATCCGGTCATAGTCTGTAGCGACTCCTAGAGCGGCGATGTGATCCAAGAGCTCATTAAGGGAGGAGAGCTACATCGGATCTATCTGTTCGGCGAGTTCCGAACTGACACGAAGGTTACGATTGATGACCCGAGAGGCCATCGTCGGTGCTACCACCGACGGGGCGATCATAATAAAGCCGCCAAGTCGGAGAGTTTGGCCTACAACCAGAGCTCCCCCCGAGGTGATGTTGTCCTTGACAACGGGACGAGCCATCGAGCCTTGCGGTGATGACACAGAGGAACTCTCAATGAAAGCACCAATGTCGGTGTCAAAAACCGGCGGATCTCGGGTAGGGGGTCCCGATCTGTGCGTCTAGGCTGATGGTAACAGGAAGCAAGGGACACAGATGTTTACCCAGGTTCGGGCCCTCTCGCTGGAGGTAAAACCCTACTTACTGCTTGATTAATATTGAAGATATGGGTAGTACAAGAGTAGATCTACCACGAGATCGTAGAGGCTAAACCCTAAGAGCTAGCCTATGATGGTATGATTGTAAATGTGATCGGCCTTCTAAGGACCAATCTCTCCGGTTTATATAGACACCGGAGAGGGCTAGGGTTTACATGGAGTCGGTTACAAGGAAGGAAACACAATATCCGGATCGCCAAGCTTGCCTTCCACGCCAAGGAGAGTCCCATCCGGACACGAGCCGAAGTCTTGAGTCTTGTGTCTTCACGCTTCAATAGTCTGTATGATGTATATAGTCCGGCTATCCGGATACCCCCAAATCCAGGACTCCCTCAGGGCTCTCTCCCCCTTGCTTCTGATGGCGCCGGAGCGCTGCCGGGGGCCGTCACATCACCGCGATCTTCACCAACACCGCTGTCATCTTCACCAACATCTCCATCACCTCCCCCCTTCTATATTCAGCGGTCCACTCTCCCGCAACCCGATGTACCCTCTACTTGAACATGGTGCTTTATTCTTCATATTATTATCCAATGATGTGTTGCCATCCTATGATGTCTGAGTAGATTTTCGTTGTCCTATCGGTGATTGATGAATTGCTATGATTGGTTTGAGTTGCATGTTTCATTATTGGTGCTGTGTGCTCTCTGTGTCGCACAAGTGTGGGGGATTCCCGTTGTAGGGTTTGCAATATGTTTATGATTTGCTTATGGTGGGTGGCGTGAATGACAGAAGCACATACCCGAGTAAGTAGGTTGTTTGCATATGGGATAAAGGGGACTTGATGCTTTAATGCTATGGTTGGGTTTCACCTTAATGAACCTTTAGTAGTTGCGGATGCTTGCTAGAGTTCCAATCATAAGTGCATATGATCCAAGTAGAGAAAGTATGTTACCTTATGCCTCTCCCTCAAATAGAATTGCAATAGTGATTACCGGTCTAGTAACGTAGTCAATTGCTTAGGGACAATTTCACAACTCCTACCGCCACTTTTCCACACTCGCTATATTTACTTTATTTCTCTTTATCTAAACAGCCCCTAGTTTTTATTTATGTGTTCTTTATTATCTTGCAAACCTATCCAACATCACCTACAAAGTACTTCTAGTTTCATACTTGTTCTAGGTAAAGCAAACGTCAAGCGTGTGTAGAGTCGTATCAGTGGCCGATAGGACTTGAGAGAGTATTTGTTCTACCTTTAGCTCCTCATTGGGTTCAACACTCTTACTTATCGAAAGAGGCTACAACTATCCCGTATACTTGCGGGTTATTAGAGAGCCACGAAACCACTTTTCCATCGCCGCAACCTTCTGTACCCGTGAGATCCCATATTGGGGCCTTTTCCGGCGATCAGCCGGAGGGGGGATCGATCACGGAGGGCTTCTACAACAACACCATTGCCTCTCTGATGAAGCATGAGTAGTTTACCACAGACCTTCGAGCCCATAGTTATTAGCTAGATGACTTCTTCTCTCTCTTTGATTCTCAATACAAAGTTCTCCTCGATGTTCTTGGAGATCTATTTGATGTAATACTCTTTTGCGGTGTGTTTGCCGAGATCCGATGAATTTGTGGATTTATGAAAAAGATTATCTATGAATATTATTTGGTTCTTCTCTGAATTCTTATATGCATGATTTGATATCTTTGCAAGTCTCTTCGAATTATCGGTTTAGTTTGGCCTACTAGATTGATCTTTCTAGCAATGGGAGAAGTGCTTAGCTTTGGGTTCAATCTTGCGGTGTACTTTCCGAGTGACTTTAGGGGCAGCAAGGCACGTATTGTATTGTTGCCATCGAGGATAAAAAGGTGGGGTTTATACCATATTGCTTGAGTTTATCCCTCTACATCATGTCATCTTGGTTAATGCGTTACTCCGTTCTTACGAACTTAATACTCTATATGCATGCTGGATAGCGGTCGATGTGTGGAGTAATAGTAGTAGATGCAGAATCGTTTCGGTCTACTTGACACGGACGTGATGCCTATATTCATGAACATTGCCTTAGATATCTTCATAATTATGCGCTTTTCTATCAATTGCTCGGCAATAATTTGTTCACCCACCATAATACATGCTATCTCGAGAGAAGCCACTAGTGAAACCTATGGCCCCCGAGTCTCTTTTCTATTATATTACATCTCTTTTCCATTATATCACATCTCGTTTACTATTTTGCAATCTTTACTTTTCAATCTATACAACAAAAATACCAAAAATATTTACTTACTATCTTTATTAGATCTCACTTTTGCGAGTGACCGTGAAGAGATTGACAACCCCTTTATCTCATTGGTTGCAAGGTTCTTGATTGTTTGTGCATTTACTAGGTGACTTGTGCGTCGTCTCCTACTGGATTGATACCGTGGTTCTCAAAACTGAGGGAAATACTTACGCTACTTTGCTGCATCACCCTTTCCTCTTCAAGGGAAAAACCATCGCAAGCTCAAGAGGTAGCAAGAAGGATTTCTGGCACCGTTTCCGGGGAGATCTACGTCAAGTAAAGCCATACCAAGTACCCATCATAAACGCTTCTCCCTCACAGTACATTATTTGCCATTCGCCACTCGTTTTCCTCTCCCCCACTTCTAAAACGATTTTCGAAAGCCTTTGCCTTTTTCTTCGCCCTTTTTCCGTTCGTCTCTTTTCGCTTTCTTCTTGTGTGCTTGTGTGTTGGTGTGCCTTTTTGCTTTGATGGCTTTGCCAAAAAGTTTGATCCTCATCTTAGGAGGTTGGAAGAAATTGAAAGCGACGTTAGAAGCTTTATGTCTTTGCAATTTGAGCACAATAATTTCTTCAAAAACGATCTTAAAGAACAAAAATGTTTCATGGAGTACATGAATAAAGAGCTCGATGATATGTCTAAGGAATTTTATGGTTTGAAATCTCACTTTGCTCATCTTGAAAATTTAGTAGGCCAAATTTATGACAAGCAAGCCACTTTAGTTAATAAGATGGCCGCTAAACCGGAAGATCTAGATAATAATGATGAAGATCTAAAAGTAATTGATGTGGCTCCTATTAAATATTTGTTTTCCAATATGGATCTTGATAAAGATGGGACTGGAGATGAGTCAACTTTAGTTAAAATGTGTCCCAATGATTCAGAGTTTTTAGATATTGGTGCAAAAATTGATAAAGGTGGGATTAAAGAGGTCAAAACTTTACATAGCAATGAACCCACTATTTTGGATTTCAAGGGATTTAATTATGATAATTGCTCTTTGATAGATTGTATTTCATTGTTGCAATCCGTATTAAATTCTCCTCACGCTTATAATCAAAATAAAGCTTTTACTAAATATATCATTGATGCTTTGATGCAATCTTATGAAGAAAAGCTTGAACTAGAAATTTCTATCCCTAGAAAGCTTTATGATGAGTGGGAACCTACTATTAAAATTAAGATTAAAGATTATGAATGTTATGCTTTGTATGATTTGGGTGCTAGTGTTTCCACGATTCTAAAAACTTTATGTGATGTGCTAGGTTTCCGTGAATTTGATGATTGTTCTTTAAATTTGCATCTTGCGGATTCCAACATTAAGAAACCTATGGGAAGTATTAATGATGTTCTTATTATTGCAAATAGGAATTATTTGCCCGTAGATTTCATTGTTCTTGATATAGATTACAATCGTACATGCCCTATTATTCTTGGTAGACCTTTCCTTAGAACGATTGGTGCAATTATTGATATGAAAGAAGGAAATATTAGATTCCAATTTCCGTTAAGGAAGGGAATGGAACACTTTCCTAGGAATAAAGGTAAATTGCCTTATGAATCTATTATGAGAGCAACTTATGGATTGCATACCAAAGATGGCAACACCTAGATATATTCGTGTTTTTATGCCTAGCTAGGGGCGTTAAACGATAGCACTTGTTGGGAGGCAACGCAATTTTATTTTTGTTCTTTGCTTTTTGCTCCTGTTTAGTAATAAATAATTCACCTAGATTCTTTTTAGATGTGGTTTTATGTTTTAATTAGTGTTTGTGCCAAGTAGAACCTTTTGGAAGACTTGGCTGAAGTCTTTGCGATCTTGCTGTAAAAAACAGAAACTTTTGTGCTCACGAGAATAGTGTATATTTTTACAGAATGGTGCTTTTAGGTTGATTCATTTTGCAGATGATTAATAGACAAATTCCTAACGTCCACCAATTTATTTCAGAATTTTTAGAGTTACATAAGTATTCGAAAGTTCTAGATTTCTACAGACTCTTCTGTTTTTGACAGATTCTATTTTTCGTGTGTTGTTTGCTTATTTTGATGAATTTATGAGTAGTATTGGGGGGTATGAACCCTAGATAAGTTGGAATACAGTAGGTTCAACTCCAATATAAATAAAGAATGAGTTAATTACATTACCTTAAATTGGTGGTTTATTTTCTTATACTAACGGAGCTCATGAGATTTTCTGTTGAAGTTTTGTGTTGTGAAGTTTTCAAGTTTTTTGGTAAAGATTTGATGGATTTTGGAATAAGGAGTGGCAAGAGCCTAAGCTTGGGGATGCCCAAGGCACCCCAAGGTAAAATTCAAGGACAACCGAAAGCCTAAGCTTGGGGATGCCCCAGAAGGCATCCCCTCTTTCGTCTTTGTCTGTCGGTAACTTTACTTGAGGCTATATTTTTATTCACCACATGATATGTGTTTTGCTTGGAGCGTCTTGTATGATTTGAGTATTTGATTTTTATTTTACCACAATAATACTTTCTGTACACACCTTTTGGGAGATAAACGCATGAATTAGAATTTATTAGAATACTCTATGTGCTTCACTTATATCTTTTGAGCTAGACAATTTTGCTCTAGTGCTTCACTTATATCTTTTTAGAGCATGGTGGTGGTTATATTTTATAGAATTTATTGGCCTCTCATGCTTCACTTATATTATTTTGAGAGTCTTTTAGAACAGCATGGTAATTTTCTTTGGTTATAAAATTAGTCCTAATATGATGGGCATCCAAGATGGGTATAATAAAAACTTTCATAAAAAGTGCATTGAATACTATGAGAAGTTTGATTCTTTATGATTGTTTTGAGATAGAAGATGATGATATTAGAGTCATGCTAGTAGAGTAGTTGTGAATTTGAGAGATACTTGTGTTAAAGTTTGTGATTCCCGTAACATGCGCGTATGGTGAACCGTTATGTGATGAAGTTGGAGCATGATTTATTTATTGATTGTCTTCCTTATGAGTGGAGGTCGGGGACGAGTGATGGTATTTTCCTACCAATCTATCCCCCTAGGAGCATACACATAGTACTTCGTTTCAATAACTAATAAATTTTTGCAATAAGTATGTGAGGTCTTTATGACTAATGTTGAGTCCATGGATTATACACACTCTCACCCTTCCACCATTGCTAGCCTCTCTAATACCACGCAACTTTCGCCGGTACCATACACCCACCATATACCTTCCTCAAAACAGCCACCATACCTACCTATTATGGCATTTCCATAGCCATTCTGAGATATATTGCCATGCAACTTTCCACCGTTCCGTTTATTATGACACGCTCCATCATTGTCATATTGCCTTGCATGATCATGTAGTTAACATCGTATTTGTGCAAAGCCACCATTCATAATTTTTCATACATGTCACTCTTGAATCATTGCACATCCCGGTACACCACCAGAGGCATTCACATAGAGTCATATTTTGTTCTAAGTATCGAGTTGTAATTTTTGAAGTTGTAAGTAAATAAAAGTATGATGATCTTCATTATTAGAGCATTGTCCCAGCGAGGAAACGATGATGGAGACTATGATTGCCCCACAAGTGGGGATGAGACTCGGGACTAAAAAAGAAAAAAAGAGGCCATTAAAAAAAGAGAAAAGGCCCAAATAAAAAAATGAGAGAAAAAGAGAGAAGGGGCAATGCTACTATCCTTTTACCACACTTGTGCTTCAAAGTAGCACCATGGTCTTCATGATAGAGAGTCTCCTATGTTGTCACTTTCATATACTAGTGGGATTTTTCCATTACAGAACTTGGCTTGTATATTCCAATGATGGGCTTCCTCAAAGTGCCCTAGGTCTTCGAGAGCAAGCAAGTTGGTTGCACACCCACTTAATTTCTTTTGTTGAGCTTTCATACACTTATAGCTCTAGTGCATTCGTTGCATGGCAATCCCTACTCACTCACATTGATATCTATTGATGGGCATCTCCATAGCCCGTTGATACGCCTAGTTAATGTGAGACTATCTTCTCCTTTTTGTCTTCTCCACAACCACCATTCTATTCCACCTATAGTGCTATGTCCATGGCTCACGCTCATGTCTTGCGTGAAGATTGAAAAAGTTTGAGAACATCAAAAGTATGAAACAATTGCTTGGCTTGTCATCGGGGTTGTGCATGATTAAATACTTTGTGTTATGAAGATAGAGCATAACCAGACTATATGATTTTGTAGGGATAACTTTCTTTGGCCATGTTATTTTGAGAAGACATGATTCCTTTGTTAGTATGCTTGAAGTATTATTATTTTTATGTCAATATTAAACTTTTGGCTTGAATCTTTCGGATCTGAACATTCATGCCACAATAAAGAAAATTACATTGGTAATTATGTTAGGTAGCATTCAACATCAAAAATTTTGTTTTTATCATTTACCTACTCGAGGACGAGCAGGAATTATGCTTGGGGATGCTTGATACGTCTCCAACGTATCTATAATTTTTTATTGTTCCATGCTATTATATTATATCTTTTGGATGTCTAATGGGCTTTAATATGCTCATTTATATTATTTTTGGGACTAACATATTAACCGGTGGCCCACTGCCAGTTTACGTTTTTTACCTATTTTAGAGTTTTGCTCAAAAGGAATACCAAATGGAGTATAAATTGAACCAAACCTTCCCGTTGATCTTTCTTGGACCGAAAGAAAACCAGAAGACTTGGAGTTGAAGTCAGAAACGCCATGAGGCGTCCTAGAGGCAGACGGCGCGCCCAGGGGGGTAGGCACGCCCCCACCCCCGTGGGCCCCGCGTCGCTCCACCGACGTACTTCTTTCGCCTATAAAAACTCTTATACCCTAGAAACATCAGGGAGAGCCACGAAACCACTTTTCCACCGCCGCAACCTTCTGTACCCATGAGATCCCATCTTGGGGCCTTTTCTGGCAATCTGCCGGTGGGGGAATCAATCACGGAGGGCTTCTACATCAACACCATTGCCTCTCCGATGAAGCGTGAGTAGTTTACCATAGACCTTCGGGTCCATAGTTATTAGCTAGATGGCTTCTTCTCTCTCTTTGATTCTCAATACAAAGTTCTCCTTGATGTTCTTGGAGATCTATTTGATGTAATACTCTTTTGCGGTGTGTTTGCTGAGATCTGATGAATTTGTGGATTTATGAACAAGATTATCTATGGATATTATTTGGTTCTTCTCTGAATTCTTATATGCATGATTTGATATTTTTGCAAGTCTCTTCGAATTATCGGTTTAGTTTGGCCTACTAGATTTATCTTTCTTGCAATGGGAGAAGTGCTTAGCTTTGGGTTCAATCTTGCGGTGTCCATTCCCAGTGATAGTAGGGGCAGCAAGGCACATATTGTATTGTTGCCATCGAGGATAAAAAGATGGGGTTTATATCATATTGCTTGAGTTTATCCCTATACATCATGTCATCTTGCTTAATGCGTTACTCTGTTCTTATGAACTTAATACAATAGATGCATGCTGGATAGCGGTCGATGTGTGGAGAAATAGTATTAGATGTAGAATCATTTCGGTCTACTTGACACGGACGTGATGCCTATATTCATGATCATTGCCTTAGGTATCTTCATAATTATGCGCTTTTCTATCAATTGCTCGGCAGTAATTTGTTCACCCACCGTAATACATGCTATCTCGAGAGAAGCCACTAGTGAAACCTATGGCCCTCGGGTCTCTTTTCAATTATATTACATCTCCTTTCCATTATATCGCATCTCGTTTACTATTTTGCAATATTTACTTTTCAATCTATACAACAGAAATACCAAAAATATTTACTTTACTATCTTTATTAGATCTCACTTTTGCGAGTGACCGTGAAGGGATTGACAACCCCTTTATCGCGTTGGTTGCAAGGTTCTTGATTGTTTGTGCAGGTACTATGTGACTTCTGCGTCGTCTCCTACTGGATTGATACCTTGGTTCTCAAAACTGAGGGGAATACTTATACTACTTTGCTGCATCACCCTTTCCTCTTCAAGGGAAAAACCAACGCAAGCTCAAGAGGTAGCAGAAGTTAAAATAACTATAGCCCCCGAGCCTTCTAATTGTCTGGACCCATCAAAATTAATAGTCCAATATGTGTTATCTAGCTTCTCCTCAGGCGTCTGCTATTCTTTTCAATCATTGATGAAATCCACAAGAGCCTGAGACTTGATTGTTGTCTTGGCATATATTTCAAGCCATGAGGTCCGAGCTCTATTGCCCACTTGGCTACCCGGCCAGTGGCCTCTTTGTTTTGAATAATATCTCCCAAGGGAGCAGAACTGACCATAGTAATAGGGTGGCCTAGAAAATAGTGCTTCAGCATACGACTCACCATGAACACCCCATAGACCAACTTCTGCCAAAGTGGGTACCACTGCTTGGACTCAATTAATACCTCACTAACATAATAAGCCAGCCACTGGACTGGGTAGTCCTTACCCGCTTCTTTGTAGTCCACAACAATTGGCACGCTAACAACCTTACTATTAGCCACCACATATAAAAGTAAAGGCTCCTTCTAAACAGGAGCTGCAAGGACAAGCGGCTCAGGTAACTGCTTTTTGAGTGCCTCAAATGCCTCATTAGCAGCATCACTCGAGACAAAATGAATTGTTTTCTTTATCATCTGATACAAAGGAATCACCTTCTCTCCTAGGTGGCTTATAAACCAGCTTAGTGCTGCAATACGACCCACCAAGCGCTAGACGTCATTGACACATGTCGTCTTAGCCAATGAAGTAAGAGCCTTAATCTTCTCCGATTAGCTTCAACACCTCTATCGGAGACTAAAAAACCTGAGAGCTTGCCTGTAGGCACACCAAAAACACATTTGGCCGGGTTAAGCATCATTTTGTAGACCTGGAAATTATCAGAGGCCTCTTTCAAATCATCCAACGGAGTCTCCTTCTTTCTGGACTTCACAACAATATCATCCACATAAGCATGAACATTGCATCCAATCTGGTTATGAAAACAATTCTAAACGCAACGTTGATAAGCCACCTGCGCGCTTTTGAGCCCAAAAGGCATAAACACATAACAGAAAGCTCCAAAAGGTGTGATGAAAGTCGTCTTCTCTTGGTCTTTAACTGCCATCTTAATCTGATGATAACTAGAATAAGCATCCAGGAAACTCAAACGCTCATAACCCGCCGTGGCATCGATGATTTGATCAATGCGGGGAAGAGCAAAAGGATCAGCCGGACATGCTTTATTGAGGTCTGTATAATACACACAGATGCCAAGTGCCATTTTTCTTAAGTACCAGCACTGGTTAGCCAACCACTCAGGGTGAAACACTTCAACGATGAACCTGGCCGCTAAGAGTCGGGCCACCGCTTCTCCAATGGCCTTACATCGTTCTTCATTAAAATGGCGAAGGAATTGCTTGACCGGCTTAAACTTAGGATCAATATTGAGAGTGTGCTCAGCGAGTTCTCTCGGTACACCATGCATATCCGAAGGCTTCCATGCAAAGATGTCCCAATTCTCACGGATGAATGTAGCGACCAGACCTCATACAGTCTGATCTCTGTGCATCAGTGTCATCCCTGGATCGGTAATGCTGACACACACAGTACTTGAAGGATTTATAACAGAGTAGCAATCACACACTTATTACATCAAAAGTCTCAAAAGAGAACGTATTACAATAAATATGACTTAAGGCCATCTATTAACGATAACATCGGAAGGCTTGGAAGATAAAGCGAGTCCATCAACTCCAATGGCATCACTGAGTGAAAGATCACGACCTAAGGCACCTTACTCGTCGTCTGAAAAGTCTGCAACATGAACGTTGCAGCCCGAAAAACGGGTCAGCATATGGAATATGCTGGCAATGTAACACATAGAGAGTAATGAACAGAATAATGCTATCACTACACGCATATATGGCTGGTGGAAAGCTCTATGGTTACAGTTTTGCATAAAGCCAAAGTTTCCCTACAACAAAGGAATAAATTTCATTTAACTATCATGGTGGTTGTTAAACATTGAAAAGGTTCCTCCAACTCAATCCCAATTAAGCTTCAACATGAAACCCAACAATTTAAATTAAGTAACATGATGAGATTCACATGATAATCCAAGTACTAGATACTCAAAACGTCCATAACCGGGGACATGGCTAACCATGATTAGTTTATACACTCTGCAGAGGTTTGCACACTTTTCCCCGCAAGACTCGATCTCCTCCGTTGGATTTCTCGCACTACATGGTGTTTGAGAAACGGATGACCGAGACACAGTCTTTCAGAAGCATTAACTCTTTACTCTAGGTAGACAGTACCAACCTACATCCCCTACATCTGCTAGTCTACCACTGAAAGAGGTCACGCAACATACTCAACTATGCTAGAGCCCATAGTAGCTTGCGGCTGCACATGGAAGTTTCTAGCATGAATAATCTCATGATCCCTTTGAGCCTGGGTGGCAGTTCATAGGAGAATCACACGGTACCCCGGGATTTCCAAAAATACAGGCAACACTGGGTTCCCCAGGTGCCTCAATCCACCCAGATGTAAATTAAAGTTGCCGCCTTAAGTTAACCATTAATTAACAATACTCACATCTATCATGGATACACTCACCCAATCCACGTCTACAAGCATAGCATAGCAATATAAGCAAACGTAGAAGTAACTCCCAAAGGTTTGATAATAAACAGGACAATAGGTTCTACCTCATCTACTTCCCAAAACCCACATATTAATCAGATCCTAACCATGCAATTGTTTGAGGATTGATCTAATGCAATCAAACTGGGTAGTAAAGAGGTATGATCAAAGTGTTACTTGCCTTGCTGATGATCCGTGAAACCTAGAGACTCGAAGTAGAACGCCGCGCACTCCAGGTACTCTATCACAAACAAACAAGCATACAATAAGCACTCATATAATGCATGGGTAGAACTCAAATAAGAGATCTAACCAGAAAGTTCAACTTAAGAACTCCGGTTTGCAAAAAGATTCAAATCAAAAGAAGCAACGAAACTCAAACGGCGAAATAAAACAAGCTTCGTCTACTAATCTGGACCTAAGTCAAATTTTACAGTAGCAAAAACTTGTTTAAGTTGCTACACAGAAAGAGGGTTTCGAGACGAAACTCTAGGCGCTTGAATCGCCTGATTCCAATAAACGAGCGAAAAGATAAACTAAAACGAAATTCGGATCAGAAATCGCGATCGGAAATAATCGCGAAAAACCCGAGAAAAAGAAAAACAGACGAACTGGCTAACGAACGAGCATTCGCTGTCTGCGACTAAACGGTGAAAACCGTTCGGTAAAACGAACGTACAGACGAACGCCCACTAAATAAACTAAACCGAGAAAAACTGACGAACCGATCTAAAAAATAAACCGGGGTTTCTAGAAAAACCGTACGGTATTCCAAGGGAAACCGCGGCGGCGGCGGGGCTACGCCGGCGGCGGCGGGGTCCGGCGAGGTGGTGGTGGCGGATGGC